>NC_134401.1:64637241-64861596 GCF_050003625.1 Haematobia irritans | reverse complement strand
CGGTTATAGCGACCGCCAAGGGACCGAAATTATACGTCGTTATAACCGATCGTCGTTGTATCCAAATAAATGTACACAATATTTTTAAGTTACTTTCAATAATTTCAACTGAACTATATAAACTCTCTGATATATCAGAAACCCAAATCGTAAATACTGTTTTAATGTGTGCACCGCACTCACGGTTTCTGTCCTAGTTGGAATTTTGATTGGCACATCTTTGTCATCTGGTTCATTATCGCTGTGAGTTTCATCATTTTCTTTTGTGTTCTCCACTATTTCTCTCAATGAAGGCTCTTCTCATGTCACGACGTTGTCATCGACATTTACGAACTCATCCCAGTCCTGGTTTGAACTCGAACTCATCCCAAACTGGTTTGAATATTTCTTCTTTGTCATTTGCACCTCTGTTTGGGATAGTCGAAACCAAATTCTGTGATTCCCCGAATGTATATGTTTCCTTATTTAGTATTGGCTGATGACACAAAAATGGAATGAAAAAAATAAAAATTGGTACAAAGAACTTACATCGTCGTTATAACCGAATGTCCATTCCAAAGCAGACGTGCAAATTGGTCGTTAAAAGCAGATGGTCGCTAAAACTGGAGGATCGTATCGTTTACTTCGATTTTTGATGAAATTGCGTTTTTTATAGTAAACCTCAAGTAAAATAAATTCTTACTCAAGGTGTACCATAAATGTTTATTAACTCAATATATCGGTTATGAAATCTAGGGGCCGTTTGCACTGAATGAAGATTCCAATTTATTAATAAATAATGCTAAAAAGTCACAAATTTAACAAATTGCAATTACTTTTTCGGGATCCCGAAAAATCCCGGGATTGAAAATAAAAAATCCCGTCCCGAAATCCCGGGATTTTCGGGACGGGATTAATCCCGGGTGACAGCCCTAATATGTACCGCCGATTACGACAAACGGGATCACATTGCGCTCTATTACTTACCGATCGTTGTCAAATTTAGCACAAATTAATATTTTATAACTTTTCAAGTCTGTAAAATTTCATCGAAATCGGTTCAGATTAAGATATAGCTCTCATATGTATGTATCGCCCGATTTTCCGAAATTTGGCCATAAAGCCCTGATTTATTGAACTTAAAGGCTTTATTTCACTTAAAATTATTTTAATTGTACACTCAAAAAAAGTTTACTTGGATCCAAAGATTTTGACTTTTCCTTAAGGATTTTGGTATTGATTCCGAGCCAAAGATGCGGCTTCTTTAAAATAAAGACCATTTTGACGGACCACCCTGACTTTAAATCTAGGATCAATAAAATTAAAATTGGATACAGATCTCATTCATCGAATTGTTATCCTCTTTTTGCGATATATTAATAAAGGTATTTTTTTCTTTATTTTAAGGAAAATTTGCCTTACTCCAAAGACCTACAACTTCAGCAGAGAGACGCAAATTTTCAAGATTTGTGTCCTAAATTTAATGAAACAAATTTTTAAAGCAAGGATTGAAAACTTTCATTTAATTAAATGTCATTATTTCAAAAAATTTTGTCCTTATGTTAACATTGGGTAAATTTCGATTCCTTAAATTTAAGTTGCATAGTCTTCCATATTAGGTCAATATTTTTTCAGTGTATTCATTTTAATTCTATTGTATTCATTTTAATTCTACTTCTGTGAGACTGTAACAATATCTAAGCCATATGAGCTCTGTTTGCGTACTCGATACATTTTGATTACTATCACAAATTTTTACTGGAAGTCCGCCGTTTACATTTCCCAGTAAAAACTTGCTATTATCAGCTGGTTAGTCATCAAAAAATCCAATGTGCGATTTATTGCACAATTTCACATAGAAATGCATTAGAAAATATCAATATATTTCGTTTAAATTGGTTTAAAACCGCTGAATTAATGATAAATTCGTGAACGTATCCACTTCTTCTAATTGTACCCAAGAGAATAAAACCCATACTTACTATCTTGTAAGTTTATACTGAATAACTTTTATTGGAAGTACCTATTGTTGTCCAATTTTGGTAAATGTAAATCCACTCCATTAATAAATAACAGATTTGTTTATCGCGCGTTTTAAAAATGTTTTGATCCTATGAATACGATTTTATTTATTGTAGTTTTTGATGTTATAAAAATAATACCAGATTCAAAACTTTATTTCCTTAATAACTTCTTATATACACTGAAAAAAAAGCATGTCCGGTTCCAAAGATTTTGCACACTAATTATTTTGATATTGATTCCGAGTCAAATTTGAATTTATTCCTTTTTTCATTTTTTTCTTCATCAATGAAATTAAATAATGTGAACGTATGGTGTCATTTTTACGTTGTTAGATTGAACCCATCTGTTCTCAGTTTGACAACACATGTATGTTGATTCACTTTCATGAACGGATCGTTTCGAAATGACCACGCCGTTCATGACTTTTTCTATGGGTGTAAGTGGTTTCACTGCAATGTGGAACGCCATTCGGACTCGGCTTTTGTCACTGAGCTTAACATAGAATCTGGCAGCACTCAGTGATAAGAGGGAAGTTCTAAGTTAGTCTAATGAGCTGATATATCGATATGTATCGACCTAACCTAACTCTGTAGGTGTAAAACCAAGTACAGTGGGTAACGGATATAAGCACATCTCATATAAGAAAAAAACGCATATAAGAAAGTGTAGCAAAAACACCGTGTCTTTTTGCTGTGTTTTGGTTTGAGAAATGTTTCATATAAGAAAAACGTGTATAAGAAAAAAACTGATAAAAGAACAATCTGGCAATCACCCAAGACCAAAATCCCATTAAAAAGAAATTCCTATAAGAAACTTTTTTTTATGTGTCGGCAACACTAAATATTCTTTTTCAACGGCAACACTAGACATGCATTTCTATTTATTTTTGGTTTGTGTTCGGTGTTTATTGTACGTATGAAAGATGGACGCAATTAAGCAAAGGAACACATTACCATTGAAAACAAAAATTAAACTATTGCAAGAAATACAACGCGGAAAAA
Source organism: Haematobia irritans (assembly GCF_050003625.1). Taxonomy (NCBI): domain Eukaryota; kingdom Metazoa; phylum Arthropoda; class Insecta; order Diptera; family Muscidae; genus Haematobia; species Haematobia irritans. The sequence continues at coordinate 64,858,591 of NC_134401.1, read as the reverse complement.
AAAGAAGTGAAGTTGCAAAAGAATATAACATTGCGATCTCAACATTGTCAAAAATAATAAAAAACTCAAAAGAAATCGAAAAAAACTATTCCGTATTGAAAAATTTAAACAAAAAGAGAGAAAGAAAACCAAAATATGAGTCTCTAAATAAAGCAAGGCTCCTAATACTATACTTGGTTCAGATTGTGATGAAATTACAATAAACAAGTACTCCTTAATTTTCATAATGTTACCCCACAAATACTTATGTTTACTAATTCAGTAGGTGTGGTTTAGGGTATGATATATTCGGCCCCGCTCGACTTTCTACTTTACTCACTTGTTGTTTTATTATTTTCGGTATTTATCTTTGTATAGCTATGTTTTTTCCATTTAACGTCTACAAAAAAATGATAATGCACGCAATTTTCAAAACGTTCCAAAAATAACATCGATTGAAGTAAAAAATTAAACGGCGGTGATAAAATTTTTATTATTTTTTACATGTTTAATGATTTCCTATTATTTTGTGAGATTTAATTAAATCGAAGACTGACGATGTTAGTCGAAATATTGGAAAAATAAATTTTATAATTAACCAAAACTATATTATTTTTTAAAGAACCTTAAGCCGAAATTAGAAGTAAATAAACAAAACTATATAATTTTATTCTGCTTTTACTTATTCAGTTATGATTTTAGCTAAGCTAAGCTCGAACTTAGGAACTCAGAAAATCCCGCATTTGGCTTTCTTATATGCGTTTTTTTTTTCTTATAGCCAATTATTGCATATAAGAAAAAAAGTTTCTTATATTCATATTAGTGCAGTCACCCGGGGAATTTTATTTTGAATCCAAATTGACAAATTGAGTTAAAAAACATTTATGGTACACCTTGAGTAAGAATTTATTATACGAGAGGTATATTAAATAGGGATAGTATAGCGATATAAAATGCATTTTATTTTATTAATTTTGTCATAATATTGTTGTGTTTCTTTTCTTCACAATATTGAGTTGGACAAAGTTTTTCTTAAGTATGATAGCAATTTAAAAAGCAATTTAATTTACTGTTATCTTCTTTTGTTTTTGTTAATAAAATTTAATTAAACAAAATTGGTTTAATGTACAGCAATTTTTTGGCGCTGTAGATTGTTATTACTTCAAGTGTAATCCCGGGATTTTTAGAAATCGATCCCGAATGACAGCCCTAATTCATATACATTTATAAAAGAAATAGAATTTTGACAAAACTTTCTATAGTAATAAAATTTTGATAAAACTTTCTATAGAAATAAAATATTGACAGAATTTCTTATAGAAATAAAACATGGACAAAATTTCATTTAGAAATAAAACTTGGAAAAAAAAAATTTATAGAAATAAAATTTTGACAAAATTTTCTATATAAATAACATTTCGACAAAATTTTCTATAGAACTAAAATTTTGACAAAACTTTTTGTCGAAATAAAATTTTGACAAAACTTTCCATAGTAATAAAATTTTGACAACATTTTCTATAGAAATAAAATTTTGACAACATTTTCTATAGAAATAAAATTTTGACAAAATTTTCTATAGAAATACAATTTTCACAAAATTTTCTATAGAAATACAATTTTGACAAAACTTTCTATAGTAATAACATTTTTACAAATTTTTCTATAGTAATAAAATTTTGACAAAATTTTCTATAGAAATAAAGTTTTGGTAGATTATTTTTATCGATATGGACCAATTTTTGTGTGATTGGCCATCGGCTATATATAACTAAAGACCGATAAGGACCAATTTTTGCATGGCTGTTAGCGGCCATATACTAACACAATGTACCAAACCTGGGGATCGATCTATATGGGGGTTTTATGTAATTATGGACCGGATGTATTTTGATCCTTCAAGAGATTCTGGAGGTCCAATCTGAGGATCGGTTTATAGGGGGCTATATATAATTTTAGAGCGATATGAACCAATTTGTGCATGGTTGTTACAGACCATATACTAACACAATGTGCCAAATTTCAAACGAATCTGATGAATTTTCCTCCTTCAAGAGGCTCCGAAGGTCAAATCTGGGGTACCAAATTTCAAACGAATCTGATGAATTCTGTTCCTCCAAGAGGCTCCGAAGGTCAAATCTGGGGATCGGTTTATATGGGGGCTATACATAATTATGGACCGATATGGACCAATTTTTGCATGGTTTTTAGAGACCATATACTAACACCAAGTACCAAATTCCAAAAGGATCGGACGATGTTTGCTCCTCCTAGAGGCTCCGGAGATCAAATCTGGGGATCGGTTTATATGGGGGCTATACGTAAAAGTGGTCCTATATGGCCATTTTTAATACCATGCGACCTACATCAATAGTAACTACTTGTGCCAAGTTTCAAGACGATAGCTTGTTTCGTTCGGAAGTTAGCGTGATTTCAAAAGACGGACATGCTAAGATCGACTCAGAATTTCATCACGACCCAGAATATATATACTTTATGGGGTCTTAGAGCAATATTTCGATGTGTTAATATATCCGTCTCCTATGGTGGAGGGTATAAAAATGGGGAAATAAATTTGTTTTTTTCGTAAATTTCTTCTAAGTAATCATATTATGCACACTATTTTACATGTTTTAATTTTTACAATAAATTTAAATTACAAAATAATCTTTTATTTATCTAAAATTATATTCTACGCCATGACTTGAACCCGAGTATTCTATTTTACACGTATTAACATTCGCCTTAACACACTGCACCATCTACAGAGTTAGCGCAATAGCGTCTAACGATTGAAATAATCGTAATATTATGATACATCCAGTATTAAATTTTACCGCCATCTGAAAATACAATTAATTTATTATGAAGCACCCTGTATTCAATATTTTAATGATAGAATGCCACATGTACGCAACAGTAGTTTAGTATTACCAGTGCAGTGAACTCAGGCAAACTACAAAATTGGCAATGTGGTAACACTGTCATGCACATTCAAATGGAAATGTGGAATTTTTGTCTGTTTTATTTCGTAATTTTCTCAATAATCCTTGTTTGAAATGCAAAAATGTTAACATACAAGTGAAGAGCTTGTAAAAATGTACCTAAAAACAACAATTGGTATTAAAAACTCAAAATGGCCCAAAATGCGAAATGTCGCCAAAGTATGCGGTACATATACGAAAATTATGGAACCTGGTGCCAAAGTATGCAAATGTCGCGGAACTATACATTAAATGTAAAAAATGGCGTCAAAGTATACGCACCACATATATATATATATATTATATATATATATATATATATATATATATATATATATATATATATATATATATATATATATATATATATATATATATATATATATATATATATATATATATATATATATATATATATATATATATATATATATATATATATATATATATATATATATATATATATATATATATATATATATATATATATATATATATATATATATATATATATATATATATATATATATATATATATATATATATAAATATATATATATATTGTTACGTTTTTATATTTAGGCGTTTTTAATTACCCGACTATGACTTCACACTTTACAATTCGTTCACACTGAAGTTATTCGTTTGACGCTTTAATTAAGACTGACTCGTTAGCAGCATGCGAGCGCTTTTATATATGACGGTGTGGCAATACGAGAACATTCTGGTAGCACTACAATATTCTGCCAACGCCAGAACATTCTTAGACAATGCTAGAAGGATCTACGACCAACACATACACACTCACATAGATATATGCTCGCATTACTACAACAACAACAATAATGACAATAGACAATGAGATGAAATGAGAATGCAAAATAACAAAGCAAAGGGGTTGTTATTCTATGAGAGAGTAAGAACTAACATTTCGATAAGCAAACCAAAAGAACATAAAAGAAATTCAGGAAAATACTAGAAAATGAATAGATGATTCCAAACAAGTGATAACGAAATTTTAATCGTTACAATTTGAAATTTTAAATTAACGGAAACTAATTTAAATAAACTTATATCTATAATTATCAAATTCGTAAACACTGCCTCCCGCTTAAGCCTGTTCGTCCCGAACAGGCACAGAACCTGTTCCGTAAGGAGCCAATCGTTCCAGATGTACAACTTTCATCTTTGATCTAGGGCTGTCGTCCTTCTGAATCCGGTATACAACATCATTGATCTTCTTGATGACTTTGTATGGGCCTTCCCACTGTGTTTGCAGTTTAGGACACAATCCTTTCTTTCGTTGCGGGTTAAATAGCAGAACCAATTCTTCTTCTTGGAAGCCCTTAGTATTTACAGCACGATCGTATCTCGCCTTCATTCTGCTGCTGACCATTTTTTATTTTGTAGCGCACTGATTCGTGAACTTCACCGAAAGTGTTTGGGATGTCGTTTCTGTTTTCTTCCATGGCGAGCTCATTCGGTTTAGCACCGAATATCAGATCTCCAGGCAACTTCAACTCAGTTCCGAATAGAACATTGGCCGGTGTTCGAGAGGTGGAATCATGAATGGCAGATCTATACGACAGCAAAAACTTTGGTATATGCTCGTCCCAGTCCCTCTGGCCGTTGTCCACTACTTTTCGAAGATGTTCCTCCAGAGTGCGATTAAACCTTTCTACCATGCCATCGGATTGTGGATGTAATGGCGAAGTCCTCGTTTTCTTGATACCAAGGGATTCCACACATCTCTTTGAATATGGCCGATTCAAAATTTCTTCCCTAGTCTGAGTGAATCTCGGACGGCACACCGTAGCGACATATCCAGTTTTGTTGACAACATCCACAATCGTTTTTTGCCCTCTTGGTTTGGAATTGCATACACCTCCGGCCATTTGCTGAAGTAATCCATGACCACAAGGACATAACGGTTTCCAGAATCACTTACTGGGAAAGGGCCTGCCACGTCCATTGCTATTCTTTCAAACGGGGCTCCTGGTCTATATTCTTGCATAGGACCTCGACTTTTCCTTGTTGGACCTTTCGCCTTCATGCACTTCTCGCAATTGGCTACCCATTCAGCAATTGATTTTTGGCATCCAACCCAGTAGAATCGTTGCTTCACTTTCTCGGCGGTTTTGGTTATTCCCAGATGACCTCCACTGGGACCATTATGGAACTCCGCCAAAACGTCTCTTATTTTGGAATCTGGAACGATGATCAAATTTCGGCTGCTCTTGCCATCTTCGCTTTCCCATTTACGTTGCAGGGATCCATTGACTAGAACTAAACTATCCCATTGAGCCCAGTATGCTTTCATAAGTGGACTTTCGGCTGCAATGACTTTCTTGCTGGGTTTCTTATTTTCTTGTTTTGCCGAAATAATTTTTCTCAGAATGGGATCTTTACGTTGCTCTGTTGACCAGTCTGTGCCAGATTCGATGTGTAACTGCCTGACATTTACAACTGTCTCCTTTGGTTCAGCCTTCGAGTAGCGTCTGTTTTCTACATTGCAATGCCGTCGTGTCAAGGCTTGATCAATAACTTGTTTGCCACCTTTTCTATTATCCGCAAAATTTGAATTTGAGTCGCTTGGCTTTGTGGTCGCCTTCTTCTGATTATTGTTTAATGGAGATGGCGAGATTGACCTCGACGTCTTACGCCACGCTTTACATTCCCGGGAAAGATGTCCAGCCTTATCACAGTTATAGCATTTTATTCTAGATTTATTTGCCTGCTGCTTCATTTCTTGCATTATCTGCTTTAGAGCCTCTTTTACCAATTCAATGACCGATTTCGATTCTTCACACTCGGTCTCTACTCTGCGTACTTTGTGTATTTGAGGCCGTGCCAGCAATCTCGCAGTCTCTTGTACAAGTGCAAATGTTACTGTTTCTGTGAATGTAGCTTTTTGTGCGGCATATGTTGCACATTTTATCTCAGGGTCTCGAATGCCATTCACAAAAGTCTCAATCTTGATACGATCTATAAGAGGATGATTCTCTCCTAGCCGCTCAACTTCTGTTGCGAAATCTTGTAGGGTTTCATTCGATTTCTGGATTCTTCCTCTCAATTCCATTCTGAAGATGTCCTGCTTATGTTCTCCACCATACTTGCGTTGTAGTGCAGCTATTACTTCGTTATAGTTATTTCTGGAAGAAGTTGGGATACTTTGTATTACATCGGCAGCATTACCCTTCAATGCCAACAGAAGTTCAATTGCTCTGTCGTTGTCATTCCACATGTTTCTGGATGCCACCGTCTCAAATTGGAATTTGAAAACATCAAATGAAGATGAGCCATCAAAAACAGGAGTTTTGATTTTTGGGCCCCTCGATTACGCGCACTGGACCACCTTTCATTTCTAGTTCTGACATTTTTTTCTCAAGGTGTAGAAATTTTTCATCGTGAACCACAAATTTCTTATCCAATTCCACAATTTGACTTTCAATGTGGTCTACGCGTTTCTCCATACCTTCCGAAATTTGTTGTAACTTTTCATTAAGATTTCTAGAATTTTCGTCAAATTTCTCCACCAAAAGAAGAGAATTTTCTTCCATCATTTTTCTAGAATTTTCTTGCATTTTTAGAGCGTTTTCTTCCAGCATTTTTCTAGAATTTTCTTCCATTTTTCTAGAATTTTCTTCCATTTTTCTAGAATTTTCTTCCATTTTTCTAGAATTTTCTTCCATTTTTCTAGAATTTTCTTCCATCATTTTGCTCAAAACATTGAGCATTGATGTGTAATCCACAACACTCGAAGCCACAGATGGAGTTTCTAAACTGCTTGTATTGACGAGTATTGATTCATCAATGTCTTCCTTATAATCAAACTCATGCGTCGCAATGTCCATATTACGCCGTTCAAACTCTTCCAGTAGACGCTTTTGAAGCTGGGCCTTATTGCCTGTTGTCGGCAGCTCCAGTTTGCTCAATTCCTTTTTTAAGTCTTCCACACGAAGCTCATTAAACTTCATTGTAGATTTTTTTTCGGTTATCCCACTTCTGACACCAATTGTTACGTTTTTATATTTAGGCGTTTTTAATTACCCGACAATTAAAACACAGTTCTTTTAAATAACGACAATCTACAATTTATTTACTATGACTTCACACTTTACAATTCGTTCACACTGAAGTTATTCGTTTGACGCTTTAATTAAGACTGACTCGTTAGCGGCATGCGAGCGCTTTTATATATGACGGTGTGGCAATACGAGAACATTCTGGTAGCACTACAAAAAGGCCATGGAGTGGTACGCCGCCAACAACGTGCAGGTGGTTCCCAAGGGCAAGAACCCTCCCTAAGGACGAGCAGCAGTTCAAGGCAAACTGGCTTTCTGCGGCGAAGAAGGTGGACAAGGTGGCTGTACAAAATCTGATGGCAGGTGTCAAGCGTGAGGCCCGGCAATTCGGATTTGGAAAAGCGAAAGCCTAACTGAATATTTTTCCTGAATTTTATACTAATTGAACTTGAAAAAGAAATTTAATATGATTTTTTAAATAAACGATTTCACCGATTTACACGCGTTTTGCCTTGACCAAATTTTGACCGTATCACCCTTTAGGCACGATGACAAATATGTCTACAGTACGGTTAAAAAGTTCGTTAGCTAACGTAGCACTAACGGAGGTTCATGAAAATGTGGGTGAATCAATTAATATTTTAATTGGAAACGTAGCAAAAAAGATTTTTTAGTGAAAAATTACTTTTTACTAAATCTCGGCTTGGCTCAACAAAAAATTCGCCCAATTCATGTCTTTTGACTGTGTTTGAGGAAATTATCTGTTGACGTATCCGAAATTTTGACAACCGAATGAAGGTGGTTACCTCTACTGTAACAGTATGCCATCCTATTCGGTTAGGACAACTACCTCGACCAACCAATCCCTTCTCTTAGGTTAGTTGTTACTATTAGTACAGTGAAGCGTATCTCTCCCAGCCCTATGTTTACAACAATACGTTTTGGCACCTCTTTTATTAATAATATTTCACCTTGAAAAACATTACAGAGATTAGGTAATCTTTTCGAGATTTTAAGTTCCATGACTTTTGAGCTTAACCCAAAACACACTCCTCTATCCAATTTGGAGACATCGGTTTAGAAACCTATATAACTTTTATTTCCCGGGGTCCGTGGGCACCACAATGCTCTGTTAGAAATTAGTGTTTCCAATTTCTTTTCGAGTGAACGCACTGGATTAGCGTTTGGTCAATATATCTAAAGGCAATAGATGAAACATAACATTATGCATATCTGTTCCAGTCTTACTTAACGGGTCTTTCAGTTATGGACACAAAGATCATAAATTTAATATAATGAATTTCAGGTGGTTTTTATGAAACATTAGGGTTCCCGGGTTTTGTCATAGTTTCGCTTCCGTTTTCCTGAAATTGAAATGTAGAAATTTTCAATGTTATTATTTGAATGTAGTACCAGTCCGACTCCATAGAGGTGAGTCGTAGTGTACACGCAGAGAAGGAATACGATCACCTCAAACATGTTTCAAGAGCAAATGTTACTTTTGGACGGAGAACATGAAAACTTTTTGTCGCAAAAATTTTGTTTTCGCGCCTAACTTATACATGATTGCCGGAATCAGATACATAATTTCCGAGAAAATAATGTTACATGTTCTCCGTCCAAAAATAACATTTTGCTCTTGAAACATGATTGAGGTTAGATTGTAGATTCTAACGGGTTCCCAATTCTTTTAAAGGAATCTCAGTAAGAAAATTGCAAGTTGTTCCACAGAATCCCGGGATCCTCCATCAAGTTTTTTCCAATTCCGATGGAGTTCTTTTGGACCAATCTTAGACCATATAGTCCACCAGAGCTCCTGTGGATTGGGACGCTTCCAAGAAGAATCTGAGAGGAAACAAGCGAGAACTGAGAAAGGCTCAGCATAACTCTTGGAATGATTACTGCAGCAGCATTGAGAATACGTCCGAGGCTTCCAGACTACGGAAGGTGCTAGCATCCACGAGCTCCGCTCCAGGTTTCATTAAATCATCGGAGGGCAATTGGACAACGTCCAGTGAGGAGACGCTGGAGGTACTATTGGACACACATTTTCCCGGAAATCAGACGGTTGAACCATGCACTCGCGGTGCCACAGTGGCTCAGCGGTCGTTTCCTATCGAGGAAATTGTATCAGAATCTAGAATAAAATGGGAGTTAAATAGCTTTGGATCATTCAAATCCCCCGGACCTGATGGAATTACTCCGGCGGAGTTACAAGCGGTGGCTGACAGAATTATCCCCTGGTTGTCGGCGATATATATAGGATGTATCAACTTAGCATATATTCCACGAAAGTGGAGGGAATCAAAAGTCGTTTTCATACCTAAAGGTAAGTACTATGTTCGCTTTTCGCGTTGAAATTTTCGCGGTTACTTTATTAAAACAGTTCAATATGAAGCAGATAAATTAACTCAATTGATGTGCAATTTCTTGTTCCTCTATATTTCGGCAAGACTTTACAGGAATATGTCTGTTTTCATTTATAATTTTGATTATTTCAGGAAAAGTAATCGCGAAAATAAAGTGATTTTCAACTCGAAAACCGAACATAGTACACACCTTAAAGCGGGAAAAGCCTCTCACTCGAATGCGAAGGATTTTCGACCAATCAGCTTATCATCATTCCTACCTAAGACTCTGGAGAGGATGATAGATATTTATCTTAGAACTAGCGTCGATTCAAGTTTGCTCTCGAAACGACAACATGCATACTCGAAGGACAGGTCTACTGAGACCGCATTACATGAACTAGTCAGCTTTATTGAAAGCTCACTATCTGTCAAAGAATACACAATCGTGGCGTTTCTAGACATCGAAGGGGCGTTCAATAATGTCCATCCGAGCTCGATATTAAATGGACTGACAACTCTGAATATTGATCCAGGTATACTTAGGCTGTTAGGCGAACTTCTAAGGAAGAGACGCATTTCAGCCACACTAGGACAAGCAAACATACAAAGGTATGTGAACAGAGGCACTCCTCAAGGAGGAGTTCTATCACCTCTTCTTTGGAATGTTGCTATAAACGACCTTCTGGTTTCCCTAGAAAAAGAAAGGATTCAAGTGGTGGCATACGCAGATGATGTGGCGCTAGCAGTTAGTGGAAAATTCCCATCAACAGTTAGAGATATTATACAGAGAGCCCTCCGGATGACTGAGAAATGGGCGAAAGATAATGGTCTTGGGGTAAATCCTGCAAAGACAGAACTAGTCATGCACTACAAAGATCGCAAAACTCCCACGGTTAGACCCATTTCCTTAGGGGTATTGAAATTCCCTTTAGGGAGTGTGCAAAATACCTTGGCGTTATTTTGGAGAGGAAGCTGAACTTTAAGCTTAATATTGAAGAAAGGGCGAGGAAAGCAATGGTAGCTTTATACTCGTGCAAAAAGGCAATAGGGAAAAAGTGGGGACTAAAACCAAAAATTGTACATTGGCTATACACGGCAGTGGTTAGACCTATAATGCTATATGGTGTTGTAGTCTGGTGGCCGGCACTTCACCAGCCGACAAGTTTAGACAAAGTTCAGCGTATGGCGTGCTTGTGTATCTCAGGTGCATTCAGCAAGACAGGAACAAACTCCCTTAATGTCATACTGCATCTATTGCCTTTAGACATTTTGGCCAAACAGTCAGCTGCAACAACAGCTGTGCGGTTGCGTGAGCTATCGCTGTGGTCGGAAAAAAGTTACGGCCGCAGTTCGGTCCTCAAAATAATGCCAGATGTGCCTAACGTAGTGGATTACACTTTGGCGAGTCCACTTTTCGACAAAATGTTTGAGACTCTAATTCCCAACAGTGAGGCGTGGTGTACACGGACCCCGGGGAATAAAGGATATATAGATTTCTACACTGATGGCTCCAAATTGGATGGCCAAGTGGGTTTCGGAGTATATTCTTAAGATCTGGAACTTCGAATAGCGAAAAGATTACCTGATCACTGTAGTGTTTTTAAGGCTGAAATATTAGCAATAAGAGAAGTGGTGAATTGGCTGAGAAGTAATGCTCCAAGCAATATTGGCATTAATATATACTCAGACAGTCAACCTGCAATAAAATCCTTGGAATCTGTGTTCCTCAACTCGAAAACGGCTATCGACTGCCGCAAATCTCTCAATGAGATGGCTGAGCAGCACAATATTCACCTAATATGGGTGCCTGGCCATAGGAACATACCGGGGAACTGCGAAGCAGATGAGCTAGCAAGGCTAGAAACTACCTTACATATTCCAGGGGAACTAGAATCTGTTGGTATGCCTCTGGCTACTTGCAAGCTCTTACTGCGTGAGAAGGCTGTCATGATGACAAATGCTCGATGGGATAATTGTAAGGGTTGTAACGACACCAAGCAAATATGGCCCCATTTAAACGTAAACCGCTCACAAGATATGCTAGTGTTCTCGAGACGCCAGATATCACTCCTGATATCTGCTATAACGGGTCGCTGTCTGATAGGCGATTTTGCAAAAACTATTGGTGCGAAGTATAATGACTATTGTATGAGCTGTCATGATGCGGAGGAAAAGGAATCAATAAAACACCTCTTGTGTGAGTGTCCTGCATTTTGTGTAAGGCGTAAGCAAATTTTAGGGGCATATAGCTTCAGATTACTGGCGGACCTGGAAAACGTTAACTTAAGCAGTCTGCTAATGTTTTTGGAACAATCTGGTTGGTTCAACAGAAGAAAATAATCGAGAAGGTTCAACGGTTAAAACTAGAAGTGCCCATATGTAATAGGTACTTTTAGTTAGTGTGGTATCACAATGGACTGAATAGTCTAAGTGAACCTGAATCTTAATCGGGCTGCCACTTTAACCTAACCTAACCTAACCTAGACCATATATTATCAATTAAAAAAAAAATAAAAATTTCACTCAGGCGGGCATTTGAACCTGTGCCAGTTTAGTTTTTCACTTCCATGGAAGTTATTTTGAGAAGGTTTTGTAAATTACGGGAATTTTACATTAATGGCAAAAATATTTATACAATAATATATGCCGAAAAAGAAACTAAATAAAACCGATGTACAAACATCAACAAATAATCTTTTGAAAAAATATTTGATAAAATTTGGTGAGATTTGAACCTGCGTTCTTTATTTCTTCGTTCATATTAGGTTAGGTTTGGTATAGTGGCAGCGCGATATTTCAGGCTCACTTACACTATTCAGCCCATTGTGATATAACAGTGGTGAACTTCTCTCTTATCACTGAGTGCTACCCGATTCTATGTTAAGCTCGATGACAAGGGAACGCTGAGTCCGAACGGCGTTCCACATTGCAGTGAAACCACTTATAGAATATTTGAAACACTCAGAAATGTCACCATCATTACTGAGGTGGGATAATCCACCGCTGAACAACCTTTTAGTGTAAAGATGGGTATTAAGTTCGAGTTTAGCCGCTAAAATCGGCATTTTTTCACGATTATTTTTCTTTAATAATCCATTTTAAGGAATACAAACTTCGTGAAAATTTGCTTTGAGATATTCCCCATCAAGTTATAATGAAATCTGCAACAAATATGTATAATTTTAGGACTTTTTTTTACTGATTTAGTTTTCACTTTAGTGAAAATTAGCGGCTAAACTCGAACTTAATACTCACCTTTAGGTCGAAACTGGGTTTGAACCCACGGCCCTGTGTATGAAAGGCGGACTGGCTAACCATTGCATCACGGTGCCTCGTGTCGTGAGGCCAAAGATTTCATGTCCTTAAAATACGAATGCGAAATCAGAATTAAAAGTCAAGTTGACCTTAGTCCAACAAATTTTTCTTTCATGTAAAGATACCCATTTTTAAGTCCAATCACTTATCTATAGGACAAAACGACGTCATTGAAAAGTTTATTGAACACACTTTGTATCAGAGAAATGCGTCTTTCTATGCTAAGCAAAACTAGCATTCGTATTTTAAGGACATGAAATCTTTGGCCTCAGGACAATATTTTTCAGTGGATATACACAACTTAAAATTTCCTCATCAACAGAAATGGAAATTGGTTTGTCCTTTTGTCCGGTACTTTAAATTTACTCTTACACAAATTGGTGGCAATTTGCTAATATTAATTTGCATTCACAGTTTTTTGCAGATTCAACATTTCCCATCGAACATCAATGCCTACTCATTGTTCCAGTTCCTCTTTAACAAGAGCCCATTAGTGAAACCTTTCTTATGTAAGATCTTCTTAAAAGATACAGAGATGAGAACAACAATAATGGTGATCCTTATGAAATTTGATCTGAGACCATGATAGTGATGGTGTTCCTCTTCCACTCCTTAAAATCTTCTGCGATTGTGAACACATAGTGCAAAATCGTGTAAGAACCACACAATATCCACTGGATCCTTATGAAACTAAGGAAACGACAATAATCGAGTTCATCTACCATTGTCTCTTCCAGGAGGCTGGGGACTCGATTCAATTGTGCTGCCGAATAGTCCCAAACACATTGTGCTAAAGGAGTATGTAGTTCATTGGTGTTTTCATTGTACAGGAGGATGTGTTTATTATCAACTCAATTTACTGGTAATGTAGTCATTTTTGTCTGTTGTTCAGAACAGTTTGGATATTTCCCGTTCTATACGGTGACCCATAGATGCGGCATTAGATGATGGAGGAACACTGACGTGCTCCCATTTGATGATGTGAAATGCAATACTTTTTCTTTCTCTTTGAACATTCCTTGGTGGAGATAACTGCTACGCGGAGTTCCTGCTCAGCGAACTGGTACATTCACTGTGAACAGGATGAGTTTAGAACAACCAATTAAAACATTCTTAAAAAACGGTCGACAACGAACAACCAAATATACTACACAATGACTGAAATGTAGGAAAAAGACTATTAAGTGTTTCCAGAATGCTAAAATATACATTTAATGAATGTTCAGAATATTAAAAATATCACTACACATATTAAAAAAAAAACCAAAATGTTTGGGAAATGGCCGTCACAAAGATGTTCGTTGGCCGTTTTAAATACACCGTCAGAGAGTAGTAGGAAATACAAGAGGAAGAAAAGGGCTCTTCTGCAAAGAAAACAAATGTGTGTCGCACAATAACCGCAGCGTTTTGATATTACCGGCGTGGCGGTCAAAGCGCTGTTTTGAGAAATTGGTTATAGAAGCATCGGCAGATATAATTTCAAAGTGTCTGCCAAAAATTTAATAGAATGAAAACATTTATAAAAATTTGTTATTACAAAGTAAGTTCTAAACCCTATTTTGCTTATGTTTCGTAAAGTCGGCAGAGAATAGAACTTGGCGACGCCGAAGCAAACTGTATGATTTTTGAGAGGAACGCCGACAAAAACTGCATGGCATTAAGGATATTTATGTTATGTCATAACTTCCACTTACTGACAAAATTTTACTTCACACTTTCGATCTCTTGTATTTTCCCACTCTCTGGTTCTGTTGTCACCAGTGTTGCCAACTAATTAATTTTGAGAAAATTTCTGACTGTTTTAAGTATTTAAGTGAAAAAAAAATGAAAATACATAATTCGGCGTAGTTTGTATGGGTCAAATAGAATTAATGACCTTTTCCCCATCTCGTACGAAAGCTTTATTTCGTATTCCAAATGAATGAAACAAAAAAGATTTTGGTTCTTCTTATTCGTCTTCTATTTTGAAAGGCAACACAGTTCATATTTTGTTGTTGAAGAGAAGTCGAACGAACACTGAAAAAATATTGTGGCGAGCCCAAATATCGCATGTCCTTATAACACGAATGCGAATTCTGCTTTCCTTTCCTGTAAATAATTCGACTTAAAATTGGGTATCCCAACATGGAAAAAATTCGTTTTACTAAGGTCTACTTGGCTTTAATACTTCTGACAAAATCTTCAAAATTAATGAAATCGTCTTTAAATTTGTAGATATTGGCATATTGGTTACAACTTTCAAAAATAGAAGATGCTTTTTAACACTTTATTATAAAGACGTTTTGAAATATAGCATACATTTTACGTCGAGTCGGAATTTGGAAATTTAAGTCGCCGTTAACACGCTTTTAAAGAAATTTGATAGTACATGAAAAATGCTGAAAAAAATCAAATGAATTAAAATTTGTTTCCTAGGATCAAATACGCAGAACTCAAAGAAAAAACAGAATTGTGTCTTAAATATGCCCTTACTTAAATTCTCCGCTTCTGTGGCTCGGAATCAATACCAAAGTTAGTGTAAGGACAAAATCTTTGAAACCGGGAATGCTTACTTTTCAGTATATACTTTATGTGCTTTAATAAGCAATGTATTCTCATACAAACGAAACCAAGTTTCTGTTTGACATCTTGGACTTATATAAAGAGTAATTCTATTCGATTTGGCCTAAATTTAAAATCTAAGAGCTAAAATTTTAAAGGCAAATAATAACATTCTTCCTCAATGAGATCTCCTTCATATACAGAAAATGTTTTCGTTTCAACAGTACCAAAGTAGGGTGACTGTTCTTCTTAAGAAATTGACAAGTTTGGGATTTTTAGTGAGAATTAAAGGCGGAGGTGCTGTATTACATGTCAGCAACTTTCTTAATTGTTCAATTGTTTGAGAAACTACCAACAAAACGCCCGTTTTCGAGTTTTTATCTCGGTTTCCCCTCAGCACATTTATCAACAAAGCCCTCAGTGGTGGTTGCATTTGATTATTCTGCGAGTGTGTTACTGACAATACCAATGGAGTGGGCAACCAGGCAGGAATGAGAACTGTGTATTCCTTTTGTGTATCCTTTTCTTTGCTGAAGAATAGAATTGGTTTTTAGGACGATTATGAGGCAATTCATAAAAAATAATCGCTAAACTTCTGTATCAGATTTCAAGAAACTATTTTTATTTCTTTTAAATCAGAGGGTTTGGTAGCAGTACAAATCGTATTTGTTATACAAAGTAAATTCCTAAATTAATTTATTCACCTTTTCAAATATAAATTAACAACACCTCTCCCACACACATGTAAATTCATAAAATTTATAATGTAGATAATTTCATAGATAATATATTATATTTTACAAGTGGGGTATACACAAAAGATCTGGAACTGAAATATTAGTAATATAAGTTGTCCCCATTTTGTCAGAATTTGCTCCAACAAATGTTAACTTATTGTAAAGTCCTTGGACTCTGTGTTCCTTAACTGGAAAATTGCCATAGACTGTTCCAAATCTCTCAGAATATGTGTCACATTAACATACCAGAGAACTCCAAAGCGGATGACATAGCAAGGCTGTTCCAGAGAACTAGAATCTATTATGTGAGATGACTGTTATGATGACGAATGTACGATGAGAGAATTGCTAGGGTTGCAATGACACCAAGTAAATATGGCCCATCTAAACTTAAACCGCACACTAGATATGCCAGTGTTTTCAATCGTCAGATATCACTCCTAATATCTGCTTTAACGAGTTGCTGCCTGTTAGGCATATTGGTGTGAAGTCTAATGTCATGTGGAGGAAAATTAATCAATTAAACACCCCTTGTGTGAGTGCCCTGCATGTTGTGTAAGGCGTAGGAGATTTTTAGGGGCATATAGCATTGGATTACTGGTAGTCCAATGCTATATGCCCCTAATGTGGAACGCCTTTCGGACTGGGCTATAAAAAGGAGGTCCCTTGTCATTGAGCTTAACATGGAATCGGGCAGCACTCAGCGATAAAAGAGAAGTTCACCAATGTGGTATGACAATGGACTGAAAAGTCCAAGTGAGCCTGATACATCGGGCTGCCACCTAACCTAACCTAAATAAATTTTAAACATTTTTCCAGGTGTCAAACGAACCTCAGCAAGGTATTTTTAGAATAAAACAAATATTTAATATTTGCTGTTTTTTAAATTACGAATTTGACATAAGCCATTATTTATTTAATAAAACGATATTTCATAAATATGAAATGTTACAAAAACAAAAATAAACTAATGAGATCGTGTGTCTCCTCTTGACTGTCACAACATAACTGACTCTGACTGACTTTTTCAGAGATTGCCCTCTACTCCAATTATCTTTGTGCCATCTCTCTTCATCACAATACATGACTGTTAATTTTTGGAGTGTTTTAGTACTTTTTCCCCGTGTAATTACACAGTGGGTGACATCTCGGCCAATCCTGAATTGGGCTCGTCCTCGAGGCCAGAATAGGTCTCTGGCGGCAAGGAACACCACGGTTTCAATTTTCCACTGGTAAATATGGAGCAAAAGGGTTTTTGCTTTCGTCGGAGACCCTTAATGTCCTTGATATCGATCTTTTCCTAAAACTTTGGAGACCTCATACGGACCACGGTACTTTGGTTCTAGTTTCCGAGATTCGCCAGTGGACTGCATATCATCCTCAACAAGAACCAGACTTCCTTCCAAATAAGTCCGAGGCGACCTGTGCTTTTCATTGAATCTCTTTCGCCACATTTCTCGATGGGACTGGATATTTTCGACGGCCTGCTTGCGTTTGTCTTCCATTGACAAATTGCTATCCGAATCTACCACAGCAGCCAACATTCGATTATGTACTACATTCTTTAACTTAAAATCGAATATCAATTCATTTGGACTAAAATTGGTAGTACTATTTCTTTGAGAATTAATTTACCATTGGATGGTTCGAAGCTGAGTATCCCATTCCCTAAGGGATTCAGTAGATGTTCTCAAACAGTCCAATATCTTTTGGTTCGCCCGCTCCACTTGTCCATTGGCACGAGGAGTGCGAACAGCCGTTTTAATGTGTTGAATGTCAGAGTCTTCGCAGAACTCGGAGAATTGTTTTGAAGTGAAGGCCGTGCCACGATCACTAACAATTATTTGCGGCAACCCAAAATACGATGTCACTTCCTTGAGAGTCTGAATGATAGATGACGATTTAGTGTGCTTTCAACATTAAATATTTTGTAAATGCGTCGCTAATGGCCAAAAATATAGGAACATCCCCTTTTACTGCGGACAAATGGTCCCAAATGATCAATGTGGAGCAGTCTGAATTGTATTGGATCCATGGCATCGACATACAACGTTCCCTCTGGTTTTCCACCCTTCGACTTATTATAACAACATTCGACATAGGAGTTTATATAGTCCTTTACGTATTTTCTCAATCGTGGGAACCAGAAACCTTGGCTAACCCGCTGTATGTTATGGTTTTTTCTATACCAAAATGGCCAAACTGATCGTGATTGTGTCTAATAATTTACCATCGTGCTCTTTTTGGAACAACAAATAACATTTTGTCCCCAAAGATTTTGTACAATCGGCCATTCTGTATTCGGTATTCTTATCTTAAGTGTTTTTCCTGGTCAGATTTTATTTTGCCATCTAAAATATCAGCAATGACCCGAATTTTCTTATCTTGCCTTTGCATAGTCACTAGCCAATCATCAACATCAACTTCCACCACACAAACAGGAATACCAGCATTTTGGCAGGAGCTCTGCTTAACGCGTCTACATGCGCCATCCGGTTTCCAGCACGATGGATACACTCGAAATCATATTCTGCAATTTTCACCCACCAACGTGCAATACGCGGAATAATTGTTGTTTTAGCTTTGATCGCAGATATAGCAGAGCAATCGGTCGCCAACCGAAAATGTTTGCCGAGCAAATAGATTCGAAACCTCTCAAGGGCTTCAACCACTGCCAATACTTCCAGTTCATATGCATGGTACTTATTTTCAGATTCGGTGCAACGTCTGCTAAAGAACTAAACCGGTCGCCATGTATGTCCGTCGTCAGCTGACTGCAGAAGAACCGCTGCTAATCCAATGGTGCTAGCGTCCGTGTGTACTTCGTGGATATCATTATAGTCATACAATACTAAAACTGGTTCCTTGCACAACTCTGTTATTAATTGTTCAAACGCTTGTTGCTGGGCATGACCCCATTCGAACCTGGTAGAAAACTCCTTTTTAGTTAACTGGGTCGAGCAATAATTGAGTATCCCTCAATAAATTTCCGAAAGAAACTGGTTAGGCCAATGAACCGTCTAACCTCGGTTACTGTTTTAGGTACTGGGAATGTTTTTCCCGACCGGGTAGTATGCCATTTCGGGAGATTCTATGACCAAGAAAATCTATTTCGCACATAAGAAATTTGCATTTGTCCATTTTTTGAAGCAAAGAAAAAATTCGATAGTTTTTGCAAACCTTCCTCCACTGTTATTAGGAATGATCACATCATCTAAGTAGGCTATAATTGTATCGGGTCTAGACATCTCAACCAGTCGATTCATCATTGATTGAAATACGGCAGGAGCGTTTACTAGCCCAAAGGGCATCCTGTTGTATTCATAATGCTCCTCAGTGGTAACGAACGCTGTTAATGGTCTCGAATCTTCGTGTATTTCAATCTGATGATAGCCCATCTTGAAGTCGAGCGTCGTATAGTATACATTCCCCGCCAGTTGTGCAAACAGCTCGTCAATTATCGGCATTGGATAGGGTTGCTTCACAGTTATCCGATTCAACTGCTGATAATCGACGCACATTCGGTATCCTTTATTCTTTTTTTCAACCAACACAATAGGGGAAGCATAGGGGGACTTTGATTCTCGAATTATGTCATTCCGAAGCAAATCAGAGATAATTTCCTGACTATCGACCGCTGAGCGAAAGGTATCCTATAGGGCTTCATATTGATGGGAGTCTCACTGGACAGGCTAATAACCATCTTAGCCAAGTTGCACTTACCTAGTTCGCTTGTGGTTTTACCAAAACATCCCCTGTACTCTGTTATCAGACGGGTTAGTTTATTTCGATCGGCATATTGTAAGTCATCATCATATTTTATGTCACAACTTTTAATGGCCATAATATGACAATTTCCATTTTCAATTATAACACGACCTTTCGATAGAACATCCAACCCAACAATGACATCATACTTCATAACATTGTCATCCACAATCAGCAACGAGCACTCATAAATTCCGGTATCTATTCGTATTTGTGTTTCAAGCGCTTCTATGCACAGGAACTCACCACCCTCAAATCCCTGCAGCGTTTTTTCACATCTTCTAGAAACACATCCAGTCCGATCAGCAACTACTCGCTTAACCATAGAAACGGCACTTCCAGAATCTATTAACGCCTTGCACATTACGTCCTCCACCCACACCACCTTCGTTATGATATTATCGCTCTCCAAAGTGTTCACACTTCTCCACTCTTTCTGTGGCTTTGGGCAGTTTTTAGAAATGTGACCTTGCTCCCGACAATTATAATTTCACTGTCATTTACTCTCCACCGTCGACCGGCTGCTAACATAGTGTAGAAATATTCTACAGTGGTTGTTGTTTTGTTTTGTTTCATATTTATCATTTGCATATGTATATCGGCATAATTCATGACAGTAGGAAAATCATCAAGAAACGATGAGACAAATTGTCCTTAGTTAGTGCAAAATGGATTGGACATCAATCCAAAGTCTAGCGGCACCGAGCATTTTATTTCGGACAGCAAACAAAACTATAGCATAACTCCAGCCGTATGCAGTATTCAATTGTTCTATGCGTTCTACAAACTGAACTGATCTCACATCCAGTGTTGCCAGTATTGGAGATTTTTCCCCAAATCGAGGATATTTTTTCGTGGATGGGGACAAAATTTTTGAGTTGGAGACTTGGGGATTTGGTAGGGAATTTCCACAAATTTGTGGATTTTTTGGGGAACTCTGGTCAGTATAACAAATCAGGTTTTGAGTTATGGTTTATATAAAATTCTTTACTTCTACATGCTTAAAAAGGGCTTAAAGAAGTACAGAAAATCTTCAAAATATGAAAAAAAATCTATTCCAAGAGTTACTTTACAATTTGCTTTGTTTCTAAGAAATTGTTTACTATTGTGAAATTATTTCGTAAGGACTTGGATCGAAGTATTGGCCCCTCATCTGCATACATCACTGATTTGCAAAATATATATCAAACATAATAATAGAGTTCATATCGGGGCAACAACGCCTTTTGATCGATCACCCAATTTTATTTCTTAGCAATTCAGAACTAAGTTTTGATTCATACCTACACATGTTGACCCAACTCCTATTTTTATTTCTCGAGTATTTAGAAGATAATTTGCATAAGACACAAATTCGATGACTCTTTATACCAATAAATAATTCTGATGAGGGATTGTATCAGATACTATTTTGAGCGCCCGTCTCATTTTTTGGATTTTGAAATCTTAATCTCACAAACTGGTGTAACAAAAATTGCATATTTTTACAATTTTTAGATTATGACAGATTTTTTACAGCAGACCCTATTCCTTTTTTCAAAAAAACTTGCCAAAAACTCTATTGGGGGTTTTAGGGGGAATTTTGAACTAAATTCGGGATTTTTGGGGATGAAAGCGTCTTATTTTGGGGACAAGAGCCCGAAAAATACTGGCAACACTGGTCACATCATCGTTGTTGGGATCAAACGTTGGCATCGCTTCCCACCCGACCAAAGTGCGAGAAATGGCGAAGGTTCGCTAAAGCGAATATTTTTCGAAATAATTTAAAGCGCACATTATTCGAGAAAAGTTCGATAATAGAAAAATTTCGAACGTTCGTTGTTTCGAAGTAATAACGAATATTTTTCGGCTTATTTGTTGGTGTTCCGCCATGTTTGTTTTTGACAAAGACAGAGATTAAAAAGTCATTTCAGTTTAAGAAATTGTTAAGTGCGGGTGAAGTGTCTTAGCGAATCTAAAAGAGGTAAGTAATTTATTTATATATCTTTAAAAAAAAAAAAAACTATCAATTTTCTTTCTTGTTTAATTTGCAGATGTATCCAGGAAAATCCAGGAAAAGCCACGACCGGCTTAATAAGAAATTCCGTGCAAAGAAGTCAATGCAGTGCCTTAAATGACTTTAAATATATATTCCAAAATGAAAATATTTTAAGTATTTTGTTCGCAACACTAATATCAATATTATTTTGTATTGTAATTATCTATATTGTGTTATAATAAAATAAAAACAAACTTGAAAATTTTCTTTTACTACACAACTTATAATGGGAACAAAATGGGAATAAAACATATAGAAAACTTTCAAAAGCGGAATGATATCGAATACGAAAACGAATTCGAAATAGATTCGTTAACGATCAATTATAGATATCGCGAAACCTTCTTTAACGAATCGCTAGCAAGCCTTCGAAAACGAAGAGTTTGCTGGCAGTAACAGCACGACAGATGAACGTTTTTCGAAATTTTTTCGAACCATTCTCGATATCGTTTTCGATAGTTTTATTTGAGAAAAAACCGAGAATATTTCTATATCGAATACGATAACGAACGTTGTGGTCAGGTGGGTTACTTCACGCATACCTTGAAAGTTGGTGTTAGTTTGAAATGGAGATATTACATTTGTGTGCGTTGTTGCAAAGTTGTCATCTACAGTGTTGCCAGTATTGGGGATTTTTTTCATGATTGGGGACGAAAATTTTGAGTTGGGGATTTGATGGGGAATTTTTACAAAATTGGGGATTTTTCAAAAATATTGCTATTGCGTGCATAATGCGGAAACTAAGTACGTTAAGTAACACGCATTTAACCGATATGCTCAAAACACTATCAATTAAAGAGTTCGAAATTTTAAGGTTACATAGAACAAAATGTAGTGCCATAATAAAAAATTTCATTGCTCCTGTACTACTCTCCAAATTAGTGAGTCCAAGTATTCGCTAATTCTAGATGAATCAACAGATGTTGCTAATAATAAGTGGATGAGTATGTGCATACGATTTTTTAGCAAAATAAAATGTGCCATTCGAACTGAATTTTTGGGTATATTTTTGGTAGAAGAAGCTACAGGAGAAAAACTTTTGCATAGTTTATTAGCATACTTCGCCAAAGTTGGTCTCAATCCAAAAAATATAATAGCCCTTGGCACAGATGGAGCCAATAATTTATGCGCTGCTCGCAGAGGACTATATGGTTTAATGAAAGAACAAAATTCGCAATTGATTCTAGTAAAGTGTATTTGCCATTCGTTGCATCTGTGCTGTTCAGATGCTTCTAAGTTTCCAATGGAGGTGGATACTTGGTCAAGGAAATTTACAACTATTTCAGTAACAGTCCGTTACGTACTATTAAGTACAATCGAGCGTTCGATCTCATAAACACTGGTACCGACGTAATAAGGTATAGAAAGGTTATACAAATTGCTGGAACGAGATGGTTGTCGTGTGGTATTGCAATAATGCGAATCTTGGAGCAGTGGGTGGAACTAAATTATCATTTTTCAATTATATCGACAGATAAAAGTGATTTAACTGCCAAAATGATAAACGAATTAATGACAAAAGCAGAAATAAAACTTTATTTGACTTTTATGGCTCCTATAATAGCCGAAATTAATACAGTTAATCTAGCCTTTCAAAGTGATAAAATGGACCCCGGGACGGCCTACGATAAATTAGTTTTATGTGTGTACTCGTTATGTACAAGAATTTTAAAGCCATCTGTAACATCGTGCATAAAGGATGAATATGATTTTGATAAATTAATGGAATTGTTAGATAAAGATTCGGTATATTTGCCACTAGATGTAATGGACCTCGGATACGATTTTGAAAAAGACTTAAAGAATTTGCCTGATGAATCGCATATGAAAATTAGAAAGCTATGTTTTAAATATTTAAAACGTTTATTGCTACAAATGCTTAAGCGGTTGCCATCAAATATTATTTTTTTTAAAAGCTACAAACAATTCTGTCCAAAAGCATGCTGCAATTTATTGTGTCAACCAAATTTTACTTCCATGAGAAATTTTTTACAACCCGTTTCAAATACTAAAACCTCTATGGATGTATATGAATCGCAATGGAGGACATTGCCATTTATAAAATGGAAAGAATTGTTTGGAGAACAAGTAACATTGGATTTAGCAACATTTTGGGCAAAAGTCAGGGTCAAAACCGTTCGGGAATCTTGCTGAAATGATATTGAATATGCTAGCAATTCCTACAAACAATGCATGTGTGGGAAGAGTTTTCTCTGTCATGAATTCTGTCAAAACGCGACTTAGAAGTAAAATGCAGTACGAATTGCTAGAAGCTCTTTTAAGAATAAACACACAATTTTCAAATAATTCTATTTGCTGCAAAAATTTTGAACCTCCATTAGAAATGGTAAAACTTTTTAATTATAAAAATTTGTATAAGCCACATGAGTTCTCTGAGTCCGATGAGTTGGAAGTTTTCAACATTGTAAATGATTTATAAATTCGATATCTTTGGAAAACGTTTGTGACAATGTAATGTAATATTATATATTCTAATTTCTAGGAAATGAATTCAAATGTACAAATTTTTATTGTTTTTGTTTATTTTATTTCTGTTTTGTTTTGTTTATTTTTTTAATGTAAATGCTACTTATAAAAGCATCTAGTCTGTGAATTTAAATGCCAATGAATACAAAATAAATTTTCATTGTTTTTTGTTTTAAAAATTCGTAAAAAATGTATTGGGGATTTTTTTTTTTTTGGGAATTCCAGTTGAAATTGGGGATTTTTGGGGATAAAATCCTCCAGATTTGGGGACAAGAGCTGGAAAAATACTGGCAACACTGGTCATCTCAACCACCAGACATTGTGGAATTTACTCTCACGTTAGATGTTGCGTCCCTCGGTTTGAACGATGGCACATGCATGTTTGAAACTCCAACATTATGTCAATACGGCAAATTCATATGCTGCATTCAGGACTGCCAATAAAATTTCAGGAAAATCGTCACTTTTTTCGATAAAAATCGTCATAATCGGCACTTGCATTTTAAAAATCGTCAAAAAATCGGAAATGTAAATAATATTGAAATCAAACATTTTTTGGGTAAACACAAGACAAAAACAAACAAGAAAATTAATGTACACAACAATGCATTTTCATAAAAAACATAACGAAGTCAGTTTTGTATAACAATAAGATTAACATAAAATTCATTTTCTAAAAGAAACAAAACAAAATATTTCGTAATTTTTGTATAAAAAACACTATTTTTCTAAAATATTGTTATTAATTCAGCAACATTTTTATTTAAAAATAAAATATTGTGAAACTCAAGAAAAACTCCCGTCTTTTCCAAAGCAGGTGATTTGTACTGTACTAGATAGTTTTTTTTGTACTGTACTAGATAGTAAAAGTTTCTATTGCACATTCAGAGTAAATCATTGTGGAGGAATCATGATTTTTTGTACGAATTTTTGACAAAACTCGCAAAGCCAAAATAGTTTCCGATTTCCGATTTTTTTTTGTTAAAAATTTTCAAATTTATTTTAATATTTTCAAAAGTTTCTATGTGTCTAAAGAACGAAGCTAATATTGTCAAAATCGGAGTTGTTCAGTTTTTGAGTAAAAAATCGTCAAATGCCGATAAATCGGCAAAATTGGCAGCCCTGGCTGCATTCCTGTATGATGTATATTTGTCGTAAAACACGGAGCAGGAGTAGTGGATGGCACATACAACCTATTTGAACCGACTATCGGTTGATAATTTGGCGCAAACGAAGAAAAATATGGTATACCCTGCATGCTATCTACATTTGTTGTTGCCAACGGTATTTCCATCCCAATCATATTAAAATTCGGCGGTACTGCAGTATTCATCGACATACACACAGTATGTGAATCTGCAGAATAATTCGGCGCAATATTACTTGCTAATGTGCACACAGCACATGAGTAAGATATATTCGGCGCTTTTTCTATTAAATCCTCTTTCGTTGTGTTGGCCGCACCATCGTGGCAGGCCATTCCCAATGACACTGTCGTCTCCAAACTTTTATCAGAGTCTTCCATTAACGGTAGTTGTTTACCGTTACTTTTGGTAAGGTTTTCCACAAAATCGATCGAAGTATTCTCCATTACACGAGAAACCAATTGTTCTTTTGTGCCAGATCCAAGGTCACGAAGAATTTCCTTCAATTTCGGAATGGTTAGGCACTTAAGTTCATCCACAAGTAGGGCTGTGTTAGGCATCCCACTTCCGAAAATGTCAAACAAGCCTCAGCAAGGAATTTTTAGAATAAAACAAATATTTAATCTTTGCTGTTTTTTAAATTACGAATTTGACATAAGCCGTTATTTATTTAATAAAACGATATTTCATAAATATGAAATGTTACAAAAACAAAAATAAACTAATGAGATCGTGTGTCTCCTCTTGACTGTCACAACATAACTGACTCTGACTGACTTTTTCAGAGATTGCCCTCTACTCCAATTATCTTTGTTCCATCTCTCTTCATCACAATACATGACTGTTAATTTTTGGAGTGTTTTAGTACTTTTTCTCCTTGTAATTACACAGTGGGTGACACAGGGAAACAATTGGAAATAAAAATATCGATAACAAAAAAGTATGAAAGTATGTGTAAAAGCTCACCAAAATTCAGAATAATCCTTATATTCATGTAAGTTAACGTAGACGTTAAATCGACTGTTGTCATACAAATTCCTTAGATAAACTGTCAGTACATTATTACAACGTAGAACCAACTAAGACTCATTACAAGAAAAAGGTTTAGAAAACAATCAAGAATTTGTGGCATTTCCTTAATAACTGACTCTCGATGTTGTTGAAATTAAGACAATGAAATCAATTAAACTGGCTTACTATCGTGGTTTAATATTTAGAGAGTTATAGACAAATTGTATACGAACACAATTAAAAAATCAAATCAGAACTCACAACATGCTTGCCCGTCTCCATTCATTTCATTTGTATTTTAACATAAAAAACAAGTATATACGGCCGTAAGTTCGGCCAGGCCGAATCTTATGTACCCTCCACCATGGATTGCGTAGAAACTTCTACGAAAGACTGTCATCCACAAATTTCAACTCACTCGGATGAAATTTGCTTCTCCAAGAGGCTCCAAAACCAAATCTCGGGATCGGTTTATATGGGGGCTATAAATGATTATGGACTGATATGGACCACTTTTGGCATGGTTGTTAAATATCATATACTACCGCCACGTACCAAATTACAACCAGATCGGATGAAGTTTGCTTCTCCAAAAGGCACCGGAGATCAAATCTGGCGATCGGTTTATATGGGAGCTATATATAATTATGGACTGATAGGAACCAATTCCTGCATGGTTGTTGGATACCATATACTAACATCATGTACCAAATTTCAACCGAATGGGAAGAATTTTTCTCTTCCAAGAGGTTCCGGAGGTCAAATCTGGGGATCGGTTTATATGGGGCCTATATATAATTATGGACCGATATCGACCAATTTCTGCATGGGAGTTTGAGGCCATATATTAACACCACGTGCGAAATTTCAACCGAATCAGATGAATTTTGGTCTTCCAAGAGGCTCCGGAGGTCAAATCTGGTGATCGGTTTATATGGGGGCTATATATAATTATGGACCGATATGCATGGCCATTAGAGACCATATACTAACATCATTTACCAAATTTCAGCCGGATCGGATGAAATTTGTTTCTCTTAGAGGCTACACAGAAAAAAAGTGTCTCGTAAATTTAATAAGATTTTTACAATAATTTATTACAAGAATTTTCCAGAATTTTAGTTCATTTTTCGTATCTTCAACGAAAATTAACTACTCGAAAGGAAATTTTACAAATTCTTAGTAGCAATCGTTTAGTTCATGGCCTACAAAATACGATGGAAATTTCCTTAAAAAATTTGCGGCTAAACTCGAACTTAATACCCACCTTAATGCATAGTACAGAGATCTTTATCGGCATAGTGGAATGTGATTAATGTAAAGATGATGTTACTTGAATTTTGTTGTGTATACATGAGTTGTTTTTATTTTTGTTCATTTAGTGGTTTGTGTGTGTGTTTGTTATTCGCGGATGGTTTATTTGGCTGGATGAGGTGTTGTTTTCAATAAAGGCACATGTGTTTGTTGTTGTTGTTGTAGGAATGTTTTGGCTTTGCTTGGTTTAGAAAAAAGTTATTAAGAAGAATGTATTGAATTTTTTATTATTCAACGTAAAAAATGAATATTCAATTCCAGATGAATTTGGAAAATTTTTGTTATATCTCAGCGTATAGTTTATTCATAAATTGGTAAGTATTTTTTTAATATGACTTTCTTTTAAAAAGAATATTTTTTATGTATATTATTATTTGTTAATTAATTTTTTTGGAAACCAGAATAATGTTTTTCTTTGTTGTAAAAACATTAGTTAATTTCAGAGCAACTCCAGATGGGTTTGAACAAATTTAAAAAACAGAGAATTGGTAAGTTTTCTTTTAAAAATTGGCTTTCTTTCAACTAGAATATTTAGGTTTTTATGACCTTTTTATCATCAAAATTATACACTGAAAAAAAGCATACTCGGTTCCAAAGATTTTGTCTTTACTTTAAAAAATTTGGTATTGATTCCGAGCCAAAGAAGCGGAGAATACAAGTAAGGATACTTTTAAGACACAATTCTCTTTTAAATTTAGGTTTTGTGTACTTGCTTCTAGGAAGCAAATTTTAATTTTTCGCTTTCTCAGCTTTTTTTCTTCATATGCTATCAAACTCCTTTAAAAACGAGTTAATAGCAACTTTATTTTCTAAATTAAGACTCGACTTCCAGTAGAAATTATGCTATGTTTGAAGTAAAAAACTTCTTTAAAATAAAGTTTTGAAAAACATGTCCTATATTTGAACGATTTTTTGCTTTGTAGTCAAGATGCAAAAAGACAACAAATTTAAAGACAATTTCATTAAATTTAAAGACTTTTTCTGAATTATTAAAGTCAAGTTGACCTTAGCCTATAAATTTTTTCTTTCATGTTAAGATACCCATTTTTAAGTCAATCACTTAATTATAAGGACAATACGACTTCATTGAAAAGTTTATCGACTTTTGGAAAAGGAAAATAACTTTATTTTAGAGAAATGCGTCTTCTATGCTAAGCAAAATTTGTATTCGTATTTTAAAGACATGAAATCTTTGACCTCACGACAATATTTTTTTCAGTGTAGGTTTTTAATACCTTATTTTAGTATTTCTTTAATCAAATTTTTTGGAAACCAATGTAATATTTTTAATGTAAAAACAAATATTTAATTTCAGAATAACCCCTTAAAAACTTGGACAAATTTTTAGTACTCCTTTGCCTGTAATTTAATAGTGAATTGGTAAGGATTCTTTAACTTTCTTTTAACCCTGGACAGTCATCCTTATTTTTTGTACATTAACGTCATCCTTCGTCATATTGACTACGGCTGATTTCAAGACGCTATAATTTTCATCGTGAGCGAAAAAGTGAACCAAACTTGAATTTATTTTCTTATTCAATTTGGTTTTAAGTAGTATAAAACAAAAATCCAATAGACTAAAATGCATTTTAAATCGAAAATGAAATTACGTGTCGTCATTTTGACGGATGATGGCTGTCTAGGGATATCAAGAATATTTGGTTTTTTATGCATATTATTATTTTTTTCATTAGATTTTTTGAAAACCTATTTAATATAAAAAATAAATAAAAGTCAATAGTTTTTCAAGCTTAAGATCTTCGTTTCCTTTATTTTTTTATTTTTAATCCATTATTCCTGATATTTCGCAATTTTCACTGAATTGCTTCATCAGAGGGTTATTTGATATATGAGACAATGATCACAAAACAATTATTATTATAATGGAGCATCACTGCTCTCGGTGCAATAGATAAAGTAGACGAGAGCAGTGATGCTCCATTATAATAATAATTGTTTTGTGATCATTGTCTCATATATCAAATAACCCTCTGAAGAAGCAATTCAGTGAAAATTGCGAAATATCAGGAATAATGGATTAAAAATAAAAAATAAAGGAAACGAAGATCTTAAGCTTGAAAAACTATTGACTTTTATTAAAAGAAAAAGATCGAATAAAACACCAAGAAACATAAAAAATAAATATTTAATTTCAGAGTAACCCAAATAAATTTGGACAACTTTTTATATTTCCCCTCAGCGTACAATTTAATAGAGAATTGGCAAGTCTTATTTATTTTATTATATCTTTCACATCGATAACAACACAGTTTTATGAGTTTATTTAGAATACTTCATTATTTCTCTAATTGTTTCAGGTACAAATTTTATGAGATACGTTTTCCAAAGAAAAGTTGAATTTCTTACACCATTTGATAAAATGTCCCAAATATGGTAAGTTACAAGCTAAAATGCAGAATTAAAAATAATATTTAATTACATCCCAGCAAAAAAAGCGTCGCCAAAAAAGTAATGAAAATGTTCTTTTTGGATCCGGAAGTGGTGCAAAATTGACGCAGAAGCGATGAATTTAACATGGGCTTGTCATAGGATGGAAGTCCTCCATTTCAACTGCCGGTGCAGTGAATTTGCATCACTTCTTTAGGTGTGATCCGAATTCAATGTTTTGGAAGTAAATTAAAAAATTCTGTGATATTTTGTCAAATAAAAAATTTTTATAATTTTTAATGGATTCTAACGCTTGTCGGAAATGTTTCAAAAATTCACATTTTTTTCAGATTGGATTCAGCATTTTTTTTCGACAAAATTTAAATGATTTGTACCATTTTATGAATTCTTACTCTGTTTTTAACCTAATTTAAAGAAAAAAGATAAAATTACCCATTAAAAGTATGAAAAAACCAATATATAAAAAATTGAATTAAAAGGACTTCCTGGGTAGTTAAAATAAAGAACATTATTGGGAGTGCATCTTCTGGAAGTGCTTTTAAAGTTGTGCCTTTGGAAGAACTTCCAAATTTTTTTGCTGGGATGGTGTTAATTTTTAACAATTTTCATTATTGTTTCCATTTTTTCCAGCAAGATATGTAAAAAAATTAGCTACGATGAATAAAAAAGGATAAGTCAAAATGTCCAAACAGCGGGTTCAAATGAACTACTCTCTGTTCCACGTGGTCATAATTTATATTCACAAAAAACATTGTATTAAGAACTTTCAGTTAGTTTTTATAATAAAGTACTTTTGCTTAAAGAAAGTTTAATTTTAATGTATAAAATTTTTCATAATAGTAAAACGGTTTGTTGTTCCTTTAATTATTTAATTTCTCTGTACTGTGGAATGATTGATTTAAAAATAGCTTAGCCGTCGACATTTTAAAGAGACTGTTAACCAATTTTTATTATCGGGTTTCCCACAAAATAAGCAAGTAAACCAAAATAATACTGACTTTTTAACTTGGTAGGGGAATATAAATCTTATGGTGTTGTAAAAATGAACTAAACTACAATGTTATAGATGAACTAAAATTTAAGAAAATTATAAACTAGACAAGTTGAAAAAAATCTTAAGGGCTAAATCATGGTCAATATTACTACAGTTTAGTTCATTTTGCAATGGAAAAGGGTTCACTGTTTTTTCAGTGTATGCAAGCCAAATCGGGGGATCGGTTTATATGAGGGCTATATATAATTATGTGTGTCTGATATGGACCAATTTTTGCACGGTTGTTACAGACCATATACTAACACCATGTTTATTTTGCGTACTTATCTGGTAGTTTGCAACAAGTGAGATGCCCCAACCTTTGTCACTAAAAACAGGCAAGAGGTTTTGGACATCACCTTGGCCTCGCAAGAACTGAATGAAATGATATCTGAGTGGCATGTTTTAAGTGAACACAGCTTCTCAGATCATCGCTACATCAGTTTCAAATTTGATGTTCATACCACCAAGACCATATTTCCGCCAAATGTTAGGAAAGCTGACTGGAATAGGTATAGGGAATCGTTCAATATGATGACACCGGAAATACCAGAGACAAATATGAGCACTGTGCAAGTTATCGAACACGCAGTGGAGAGGATTACTAAGGCCTTCAACATTTCACTGAAAGCTGCATGCCCTAAAGGGAAGCCAAGGGGGAGAAATCGACCACCATGGTGGTCTACGGAGTTAGGTAATATGAGGAAATCGTGCAGGAAACTCTTTAACAAAGCAAAGTCCACCAGAGCTCCTGTGGATTGGGACGCTTACAAGAAGAATCTGAGAGGATACAAGCGAGAACTGAGAAAGGCTCAGCATAACTCTTGGAATGATTACTGCAGCAGCATTGAGAATACGTCCGAGGCTTCCAGACTACGGAAGGTGCTAGCATCCACGAGCTCCGCTCCAGGTTTCATTAAAACATCGGAGGGCAATTGGACAACCTCCAGTGAGGAGACGCTGGAGGTACTATTGGACACACATTTTCCCGGAAATCAGACGGTTGAACCATGCACTGGCGGTTCCACAGTGGCTCAGCGGTCGTTTCCTATCGAGGAAATTGTATCAGAATCCAGAATAAAATGGGCGTTAAATAGCTTTGGATCATTCAAATCCCCCGGACCTGATGGAATTACTCCGGCGGAGTTAAAAGCGGTGGCTGACAGAATTATCCCCTGGTTGTCGGCGATATATATAGGATGTATCAACTTAGCATATATTCCACGAAAGTGGAGAGAATCAAAAGTCGTTTTCATACCTAAAGCGGGAAAAGCCTCTCACTCGAATGCGAAGGATTTCCGACCAATCAGCTTATCATCATTCCTACTTAAGACTCTGGAGAGGATGATAGATATTTATCTTAGAACTAGCGTCGATTCAAGTTTGCTCTCGAAACGACAACATGCATACTCGAAAGGTAGGTCTACTGAGACCGCATTACATGAACTAGTCAGCTTTATTGAAAGCTCACTATCTGTCAAAGAATACACAATCGTGGCATTTCTAGACATCGAAGGGGCGTTCAATAACGTCCATCCGAGCTCGATATTAAATGGACTGACAACTCTGAATGTTGATCCAGGTATACTTAGGCTGTTAGACGAACTTCTAAGGAAGAGACGCATTTCAGCCACACTAGGACAAGCAAACATACAAAGGTATGTGAACAGAGGCACTCCCCAAGGAGGAGTTCTATCACCTCTTCTTTGGAATGCTATAAACGACCTTCTGGTTTCCCTAGAAAAAGAAAGGATACAAGTGGTGGCATACGCAGATGATGTGGCGCTAGCAGTCAGGGGAAAATTCCCATCAACAGTTAGAGATATTATACAGAGAGCCCTCCGGATGACTGAGAAATGGGCGAAAGATAATGGTCTTGGGGTAAATCCTGCAAAGACAGAAATAGTCATGTACTGCAAAGATCGCAAAACTCCCACGGTTAGGCGCATTTCCTTAGGGGGTATTGAAATTCCCTTTAGGGAGTGTGCAAAATACCTTGGCGTTATTTTGGACAGGAAGCTGAACTATAAGCTTAATATTGAAGAAAGGGCGAGGAAAGCAACGGTAGCTTTATACTCGTGCAAAAAGGGAATAGGGAAAAAGTGGGGACTAAAACCAAAAATTGTACATTGGCTATACACGGCAGTGGTTAGACCTATAATGCTATATGGTGTTGTAGTCTGGTGGCCGGCACTTCACCAGCCGACAAGTTTAGACAAAGTTCAGCGTATGGCGTGCTTGTGTATCTCAGGTGCATTCAGCAAGACAGGAACAAACTCCCTTAATGTCATACTGCATCTATTGCCTTTAGACATTTTGGCCAAACAGTCAGCTGCAACAACGGCTGTGCGGTTGCGCGAGCTATCGCTGTGGTCGGAAAAAAGTTACGGTCACAGTTCGGTCCTCAAAATAATGCCAGATGTGCCTAACGTAGTGGATTACACTTTGGCGAGTCCACTTTTCGACAAAAAGTTTGAGACTCTAATTCCCAACAGTGAGGCGTGGTTTACACGGACCCCGGGGAATAAAAGATATATAGATTTCTACACTGATGGCTCCAAATTGGATGGCCAAGTGGGTTTCGGAGTATTTCTAAAGATCTGGAACTTCGAATAGCGAAAAGATTACCTGATCACTGTAGTGTTTTTCAGGCTGAAATATTAGCAATAAGAGAAGTGGTGAATTGGCTGAGAAGTAATGCTCCAAGCAATATTGGCATTAATATATACTCAGACAGTCAACCTGCAATAAAATCCTTGGACTCTGTGTTCCTCAACTCGAAAACGGCTATCGACTGCCGCAAATCTCTCAATTAGATGGCTGAGCAGCACAATATTCACCTAATATGGGTGCCTGGCCACAGGAACATACCGGGGAACTGCGAAGCAGATGAGCTAGCAAGGCTAGGAACTACCTTACATATTCCAGGGGAACTAGAATCTGTTGGTATGCCTCTGGCTACCTGCAAGCTCTTACTGCGTGAGAAGGCTGTCATGATGGCAAATGTTCGATGGGAGAATTGTAAGGGTTGTAACGACACAAAGCAAATATGGCCCCATTTAAACTTAAACCGCACACTAGATATGCTAGTGTTCTCGAGACGCCAGATATCACTCCTGATATCTGCTATAACGGGTCGCTGCCTGATAGGCGATTTTGCAAAAACTATTGGTGCGAAGTATAATGACTATTGTATGAGCTGTCATGATGCGGAGGAAAAGGAATCAATAAAACACCTCTTGTGTGAGTGTCCTGCATTTTGTGTAAGGCGTAAGCAAATTTTAGGGGCATATAGCTTCAGATTACTAGCGGACCTGGAAAACGTTAACTTAAGCAGTCTGCTAATGTTTTTGGAACAATTTGGTTGGTTCAACAGAAGAAAATAATCGAGAAGGTTCAACGGTTAAAACTAGAAGTGCCCATATGTAATAGGTACTTTTAGTTAATGTGGTATCACAATGGACTGAATAGTCTAAGTGAGCCTGAATCTTAATCGGGCTGCCACTTTAACCTAACCTAACCTAACCTAACACCATGTACCGAATTTCAGCCGGATCGGATGAAATTTGTTTCTCTTAGAGGCTATGCAAGACAAATCGGGGGATCGGTTTATATGGGGGCTATATATAATTATGGACCGATGTGGACCAATTTTTGCATGGTTGTTAGAGACCATATACTAACACCATGTACCGAATTTCAGCCGGATCGGATGAAATTTGCTTCTCTTAGAGGCCTCGCAAGCCAAATTTGGGGGTCCGTTTATATGGGGGCTATACGTAAAAGTGGACCGATATGGCCCATTTGCAATACCATCCGACCTACATCAATAACAACTACTTGTGCCAAGTTTCAAGTCGATAGCTTGTTTCGTTCGGAAGTTAGCGTGATTTCAACAGACGGACGGACGGACGGACGGACGGACGGACATGCTCAGACCGACTCAGAATTTCACCACGATCCAGGATATATATACTTTATGGGGTCTTAGAGCAATATTTCGATGTGTTACAAACGGAATGACAAAGTTAATATACCCCCCATCCTATGGTGGAGGGTATAAAAATACACATATGACATCACCAATATCAATTTGTGTCTTACATACTTCTACATATTTTTTGTGTCACATATGAAAGAGCTGTGTGAACAAGAATTTTTCGTTTAAATTAGCTCGAAAAGAGCTTATTTTTCAGTGCTGCTCATTCGTTTTGGCACTTTATTCATAGGGTTCCGAGAGCAAGAGCTAAAAAAAAAACTGAACAGACCTTTTGTTTAAAAAAGTGCTGAGATCCATTTCGAACACTGCTCAAAAATGTCACCAGTATTACTGAGGTGGGATAATCCACCGCTGAAAAACTTTTTGGTGTTCAGTTGAAGAAGGAATCGAACCCACGATCTTGTATATGCAAGGCAGGCATGCTAACCATTGCATCACGGTGGCTCGCAAAGTTGTAAACGTCACATACGCGTCGTAAATGTAAAAAAAGTAACAAACGTCGCAAACTCGAAATACTTCAGCCGCGTCAGTATGGCAACGAATTCGATGATAACCAAGATGATGATATGTTCGAAAAAGTTTTAATTCTCAGGAATGTTCTTAAAATTATTAACAGATTTTTAAAAAGTAGACTAGAGAATAGCCTTATGGAAAATGTCAAGCCAAAATTACTATGTCTTACTCGATGATGCAGTAAACGTGACGATCTGTGTACGCTACCGAACTGCCGAACTTTGAGTGCGATCGGTTGACAAATAAGGGAAAGTCGGGCTATACAAATATATGGGAGCTATATCTAAATCTGAACCAATTTCAATGAAATTTTGTATACGTAAAAGCTACTACTGCATTGTGTAAAATTTTACGACAATCGATGCACACTTGGAGGGTGGTGAATTACGTACATTACTTTGTGCTAAAGGCCTTTGGGGTGGCCTTTAGCACTATTGTTTTTATATAATATTCAACAGGTAAATACAACCGTACAAAATTCCGCTAGGGACTTTCATGTACAATCGAATTACTTGGATTGTGGTAGCAGTTGATGATGTCTATATACATATAGTTTTTTTTTAACACTGTCTTCTACATTGTTAGTTAGTTTCTTATTATAAGTGAATGTTGGAAGTCTAACATTTATGAAATAAAACTGTGGTTAAACTTATGATTTGAGTACCTAAATTTATGTTTAATTTAATAACTTAAGCTCCTTTATTACTTTGTTTAGTCTGACTTTTAGTCGATTTAATTAAAAATAGTAATTGATATTAACACTATTCTTTCACAAATGAATATACTAATAACGCTGCAACAAAATGCGTCGCAAAAAAGTAGTGAAAATGTTCTTTTGGATCCGGAAGTGGTCAAAAATTGGCGCAGAAGCGATTAATTTAACATGGGCATGTCATAGGACGAATGTCCACCCCTTCAACATCCGTTGCACTGAATTTGCATCAATTCTTAAGGTGTGATCCGAATTCAGTGTTTTGAATGTGAGTTAACAATTTTGTGATGTTTTCCCAAATAAATAATTTTTATATTTTTTACGATTTTAATGCGTTCTACTGTTTGCCTGAAACATTTGACCTCGAATATTTTCAAAACTTAACGATT
Source organism: Haematobia irritans (assembly GCF_050003625.1). Classification (NCBI taxonomy): domain Eukaryota; kingdom Metazoa; phylum Arthropoda; class Insecta; order Diptera; family Muscidae; genus Haematobia; species Haematobia irritans. The sequence goes on along the minus strand of NC_134401.1, from coordinate 64,821,840 downwards.
TTTCTACGATGGATTTAGAATTTTTTGCGGCAACATTTGAATAATTTGTACCATTTTATAAATTCCAACAACAACTCCAACATTTTGTGCTGGGAGAAAGTGTGTATCTACTTTTAGTTGCTTTATTATAAATTAATTTTCTAGTTATAGTGAAGTCTGTTTTTTTATTCATTTTTATAAAATAAAACAATGATTGAACCTATAACTTCAGTCTATTAATCTTTAGCTAGGGGGCTATAGCCCCAACCCCCTCCCCCTAGGAACATTTTCTAGCTACGCTAATGCCTAAATTTAAGGAAGCGCAATATGACCCCATTTGTCAAAATCGGGCGATACATATACATACAAAAAAATAAAATATGAATTTGTACATAAATTTGTAATTTTTTAAAATATTATGGAATGCACCACAAAATAGGTGGTCGTTTACTTAATATATTTTTTCGTAAAAACTTGTTATTCATATATGACATTTTTAATAAAGTGCATGGATTATTTCATAACATTAATGAAACTTTACATAATATATCCACAAATATTAAGGAAAAATATAGAGAAAATTAGGTAAAAAATCCAAAAGAAAAATTACATTTAATGCATAACGTTTTTATTATATATTATGTAAAAGAATATATTTTTCAATGTTTAAAAATATGTATACTTCATTTATAATATTAATCATTTCATTGATATTATGTATACATTCGTAGTCAATGAAAACCAGTATGTTTTAATTTATGATTAAACTTGATTTTTTTCATGAATAGTTTTTGGAACACTATTCATAAAATATATGTATTTTTTGTGTGTATATGGGAGCTATAACTAATTTGATTCGATTTCTATAGCGTTCGTCCTTGTTTCGAGACAGCTTTGTGTACCAAATTTTATCACAATCGGTTAATAATTGAGGCCGGAATCCTGTGAACAAGAAATACATGGACAAACTGACGGACAGAGTCGGAGGGTTAGATCGGAGTTCTGAGTCGATCGGTATATATTCTATGGGGTCTTAAATCAAAATTTCTGTAGGCACATTTTTTGGCAAATCAAAGTTATTATACCCTGACCACTTGTGGTTTCGGGTATAAAAATGTTTATAAATCCATTTCTTCAAAATTAGGTTTTCTACATTAGGTTTACGCCTTTTACGACTCATGTATTATACCTAGTAAATGTATGTCGGAAAAGTCATAATTTGCGACAGGCAAACCCTGATAAAGAGTGTTCTAATGTTTTTGGAACGATCAGTTGTTTCGATGAACTGAATAGTCTAAGTTAAATATAATCGTTTTCACGGACTATAATAAAGTTAACCCTTTGACTACCGATGTCCGCTCTAGAGGACATTCGAAAACGACATTACACACAGGTTTCTGTAAGAACATAAATGCAGTTTCATAGCAACCACCAGTTGCTCTCATTTCATTCTCTCGCTGTGCTGTGTTGATATTTTCCTCAACTCTCTCGGTTTCCATTTTCAATTTTATACCCACCACCATAGACTGGTGATGGGAGTATAATAAGTTTGTCATTCCGTTTGTAACACATCGAAATATCGATTTCCGACAATACAATGTATATACACCGAAAAAAAAGTGTACTATTTTTTATGAAAAATGAACTAACCCATAGTAAGAATGACCATGATTTGGCGCCAAAGATTTTTTTCATCTAGATAAGTTCATGATTTTCTTATAAATTAGTTCATGTATTGCATCGTATTTTAGTTCATTATTACTATGCTGTGGGAAGAATATACTTAAACTCATTCAAAATATTCCTGCTATCCAGAAAAATGAACAATTTTTTGGGAAACCTGTATTAAGAAATTGGTTTGAAATAAACTGTTTGTCAGTATAATTTTCAAAAAAGTAGAGAAATTGAGGAATCAAAGGTACAACAAGCCTCTATACAACTAAGAAATTTTTCGTACAAAGCAAGTCAATTTTCTATAACCACCAGTATTTTATTTCAAAAAAAATTTATAATATTACACAAAACTATGGCTTATGATATACAACAAAGGAAATATTTTTATTCGTACGTTGGATGCAGTTACTTGTCGGTAGTTAGTAATTGCTTCTTCAAAAGATTAATATTCTATGTTAATAGGACTAAAGTAATTAATTTAAATTTCCATGTTTTCTATCCATATGAAAGATATATATGGCATTAGTTGCTATATTAAATTGAATTGTCCAATTTAATCGATTTTGGCTAACTTTTGTTGGGCGGATTTGTCTTTTAAACATCTGAAATTCCAAAGTTATACAAAATATAAGAAAAATATTATTAATTAATTAATTCTATCGTTCATATTGATTTTTAACTTACGGTTTTCAAGAGTATTTCTTAGAGCCAATAAGGATATCAGCTTAATTAGCATTAAACAGTAAGAATATTCAAAAAATTACCATTACAAGACCTGTCTAACTGCAAGTGAAAAAAAATATTTTTAATAAATTGAAATTTTGGTTTTATTAAAAACGGACAAAATACCGTTTATAGAAAAACTTACCACATTGAAAAATCCATCCTGTAGGTATTGGAATCATATCCATGGACTAATGGGACGTTTTTGAAATTATTCTCAGAATATATTTGAAATAAAAAATATTATAAAATTAGACATAATTTCCACTTGTCAGTATAGCATTTAGTATTTAATTGGACATTAAGTTCGAGTTTAGAGGCTAAAATCGCAATTTTCATGACAAGTTTTCTTTAATAATCCATTAAAAAAAATAATCTTTATAAAAAACTTGGTTTGGGCTATTCTCCATCAAGTTATATTTAAATTTGTATCGAAGACGTACAATTTTATAATTTTCTTAGTGATTTATTTTTAATTTTAGCGGCTAAACTCGAACTTAGTACTCACCTGTAGGAATTGCTGTAACATAAAAAAAATAGATTCCGAAAAATAGACTCCTCCAACCTGTGATCCAGATGTGGAATAAATATAGATCATGCTTTTACCACTCATGTTGTATATTTTTTATGTAAATCAATTAAAATCCGCACTAATTTTAAACTATTAACAGAAATATACAGTTCCTTAATCTATTATTTGTTTTTTTTTTTTTTTTTTTTTTTAATCAATAAAAAACGTTTTTGATTTCTGTAACATCACATTCACTTCTCAGTTTCTAAAATGTTTCGAATAAATGTATTTTCATTAATAAACACCAATACCGCACGTACAATTTTGCAAAATTAAATCCACGTGTGCACTTCATAAATGCATCAACATAACTGAATGCAACAATAAAACTCAAAGACACAAATAGTCATAACGGATACATGCTGCCGTAAAGAAAAACAACTCCACACACACACACGATCCCTTTCTGATCTCGCTATTGCAAGAAAACAACTCTCACCACAAAAGATAACAACAACACACAAGGAACATTCCAGTGTCTCTAGAATCAAAACAACCAACAACAGCATAAATGACGCAATAACAAACACAAACAATCATACGAGATATACACAAAATGTCTCTAAAAACTCCCTCACGTGATGCACTCACATCTTCCAGTATCACGTTTATTGATTAGTTGGAATTCTATCTATAAGTTAATGTTAAATATATACCAAATCTATGAGGAATCTATATAAAATTATATACACCCGTCAAGGATTATATTAACTACTTTTTATTCTACTTTATCTAAAATTTTCAATGTGAGTAAAAACACTCCAACATATAGTAAAAAGCGAAATAATCTGTAGGTAGCCATCGTACGAATGGGTAATGTCGTTAAGTTAATTTTTACTACAAAAATTTTTTTCCATACAAAATTTTTTCTTAGTAAATTGTCCACATTTCGTAGTAAGATTTTTATATTGCCCATGTATATTTATAATAGAATCAAAGATGCATTAACTACTGTGTTGGAAATTTATTTAAGGAAAAATCCTTCCCATTTCGTAGTTAGTGAACTAAAAAACATTTACTGAATTTTTATAAGTTTTCCTTTAGCTAAGTTAATTTTCGTTGTGGTTACGAAAAATGAACTATATTAGAGTAAATTTGTTGAACTATGTGGAAGTTAAAATGGTCCTTAAATTTACAAGACACTTTTTTTTCTGTGTATGTTCTTGATCAGGGAGAAATTATAAGACGATATACATAAGCATGTCCGTCTGGCCGTCTTTCTGTCTGTTGTAATCACGTTACAGCCTTTAATAATGGCGCTTCCGTCCCGAAGTTTGGCAGAGATTCGTCTTTTGTCTGCACGCAGGCCAAGTTCGAAGATAGGCAATATTGGTCCAGGTTTGTATATAGGTCTCATATAAATCGATTTGGGCCTTCAGCAAATATACACCGCAATTTTCATGCGAATTGCCTGAAATTGGAAATGTATCGATAGTTTAGGTCCACAAATAGATGTGCAAATATGGTAAATATGTATCGGTCGGTTTTGGTATATCCCCCATATACATCGATCTCCCGATTTGACTTCTTCGGCGTCTTGAGCATCTATACACCGCACTTTTCATGCGAATTGCCCGAAATTGGAAATATAGCTATATTTTAGGTCCACAAATAGATGTGCCGAATATGGTGTGTATCGGTCGGTTTTGGTATAGATCCCATATACATCGATCTCCCGATTTGACTTCTTGGGCATCTAAACAAACCAATTTTTATACGATTTGGCTGAAATTCAAAATGTAAAGGTATTTTAGCTCCAAAAATAATTGTAGCGAATTTGATGTGTATCGGTTTACGTTTTCTTATAGCCGCCATATAGTATAGCCCATGCACAGTTTTCGGTTTTAGTCCCCACTTTTTTCCTATTGCCTTTTTGCAGGAGGGCTCTCTGTATAATATCTCTGATTGTGTATGGGAATTTTCCCCTGACTGCTAGAGCCACATCATCTGCGTATGCCACCACTTTTATCCTTTGTTTTTCTAGGGAAACCAGAAGGTTGTTTGTAGCAACATTACAAAGAAGAGATGATAGAACTCCTCCTTGGGGAGTGCCACTGTTCATATACCTTTGTATGTCTGCTTGTCCTACAGCATAAGTACACCTGGATCAACATCGGATAGACGTTATTGAATGCCCCTTCGATGTCTAGAAACGCCACGATTCATTGACAGAATATGAGCTTTCAATAAAGCTGACTAGTTCATGCAATGCGGTCTCAGTAGACCTGCCCTTCGAGTATACATGCTGTCGTTTCAAGAGCAAACTTCAATTGACGCTAGTTCTAAGATAAATATCTATCATCCTCTTCAGAGTCTTAAGTAGGAATGAGGATAAGCTGATTGGTCGGAAATCCATCGCACTCGAGTGAGAGGCTTTTCCCGCGTTAGGTATGAAAACGACTTTTGTTTCCCTCCACTTTTCTGGAATATATGCTAAGTTTATACATACTTTATATACCACCGTCAACCAAGGGATAATTCTGTCAGTCACTGCTTGTAACTCCCCCTGAGTAATTCCATCAGGTTCGGGGGATTTGAATATTGCAAAACTATTTAAAGCCCATTTTATTCTAGATTCCGATACAATTTCCTCGATAGGAAATGACCGCTGAGCCTCTGTTGCATGAACGTGGTTCAACCGTCTGATTTTCGGAAAAATGTATGTCCAAAAGTACCTCCAACGTCTCCTCAATGGACATTGTCCAATTGCCCTCCGTTGTTTTAATTAAACCTGTAGCGGAGTTAGTGGATGCCAGTACCTTCCGTAGTATGGAAGCCTCTGACGTATTCTCAACACTGCTACAGTAATCATTCCAAAAGTTATGTTGAGCTCTTCTCAGTTCTTGTTTATATCCTCTCAGATTCATCTTTTAAGTGTCCCAATCCTCCGGAGCTCTTGCGGGCTTTATATAACTCCGTAGACCACCATGGCGGTCGATTTTCCCCCTTGGCTTTCCTCTAAGGCAAGCAGGTTTTAGTGAGATGTTGAAGACCTTTGAAATCCTCTCCACGTTTTGTTCGATATCCTGTACAGTGCTTATATTTATCTCTGATATTTCTGGTATCATAATTTTGAACGTATCCCTATACCTATTCCAATCAGCTTTCCTCACATTTGGCGGAAATATTGAAGTACGAACAGCCAATTTTAAACTGAGACCATCGCTACGATGATTTGAGAAACTTCGTTCCCTCATAACTTGCCACTCAGATATCTTATCATGGAGAGGCCAATGTGACGTCCAAAACCTCTTGCCTATTTTTGGTGCAGGTTAGTACGCAAAATAAATTCTATTAGCGACTCTCCCCTTGCATTAGTATCACTACTTCCCCAAATACTATGATGTGCATTTGCATCACATCCCATAATGAGTTTTGTCTTCGTTTTCAGTGACTCCTCAACCAAGGTCTTAGCGGCACATGGAGGCATCTCCCCATGTAGACCGCAGGTACCCAATATTTGCATTTGGCTATCTCTATACTGGCTACGACAGTGCCTGCATTGCTCAATAAAGGAAGTAGAAATAAGTTTAGTTCGTTTTTGGCAATTATACATCCTCGATTTATATCTTTACCGGTATTATTCAAAAGTTTGAAACCCGGAGTGCTTAATTTACAGATCTTGTTTTTATATACTTAACATATGGTTCTTGAATAAGAACTATATCTATGTCTCCTTTCATCAGGAGAACTTTTAACTAGAGGTGTGAAACTATCGATAGTGCCACCACTCGATAGTTTCGATAGTTTATTTCAAAACTATCGATACTATCGATAGTATCGAAAAAGTTTAAAGCTATAAAAATAATGAATTTTATGGGGTTTTCACGTATTTATTAAAAAATATCTTTATAATAAATTCATGTAGTTCAAAAAATTAACAAAAAAAAGCATTTCAATGCTTTAAAAAACAAAATAAAATAAACAAAAAAATGTAGTCTCTGAGATCATTTTATGTCCCTATAACATAAATTATGTTAAAGTTCTGTAGTTTTTGTTGATAAATAACAACATATCAACGTTTTTTGGTTTTAATCGGCTTCTACGGTCTGAAATTATTTGCCCCGCTTTGCTGAACATTCTTTCCGATTCGGTAGATGTTGCTGGTATGCACAAATATCTTTTAGCGCACGTCTGAAGAGCAGTTGCCTCATCCCCAATGCACTATAAGAAATTAAAATTTATTGGAATGCACATACATATGTATGTATATTTGGCCTGGCCGATTTCTATGGACGAAAAAAAGTGAATAATCGTATAGCAAAAATTTAATCTACATTAAATTCTAAGATAATTCTCCGAACAAACCATGGGTCTAGGATCAAATCCTAATCCTCGCCTCCCGATGTCAAAATTTGTTTTCTCTACTATTCCTCTTAAAGGTACAGAGCATTAGTACTACTACGTGTTATATCGGAATATGTTTGTAAACAACAGAATGTTTCTGTGCACTCTGTGCAAACCTGGGCGATCAAGAATCAAAACTTTGAAGTCAGGAGGCGCGGATTAGCATTTCATTTAAGACACATGGTTTCTTTGGATAAAATACTTAGATTTGTATGTAGTTTACGTTTTTGCTGTACGATTTACAATAAACAAATCGACCCGGCCTAATGTATATATAAATATATATATATATATATTAAAATTACCTTCCAATATTCTAGATGATTCATATCTATTCCAGCGATATCTTTTTCTAGGTATTGCCTCATGTCTAGTATGGCATCCATCCTACAAGTTCGTACTTTACTGGAAACTTTAGTAGCTAGAAATTTGAATAATGGCTGATTTGTTGAAGAAGGGTTTTTGTTAGATGTTGGTTGTATGACAGTTGTGGCATATTCTTTGTTGACATTGTGAATTCCAGCAATTTCATTTTCTAGTCCCTTTGTTGCTTGATCAGCATTTGATACTACTCTGAATCCCTCCTTTGTGCCTCTTCATAGAGGCACAATCGTTTCCTAATTTTTCCAATTAATAATAAATAAGTATCAAAACCTTCGGTTGTCTTCAATTTTCCTTTAAGATCCTCAAGATTTTCAAAGAGGCCACATACAATCGGAATTATCAAGGAAATTGTAACAGTAGAACTTGAAGATGTTTGTACTGTTGCGGTATCAAAAAGTGAAAGTAATTGCTTTACATCTTTAAGAATCTCAATCTCATCTGCTGTTAATGGTAATGGGGCTTTTGGGGTTGAGAGTAGCACGGCAGCAATAGAATCAGATGTCAATAGTATTCTCTCTATCATTTTATATGCACTGTTCCAACGTGTTGGAACTTCTTGCACCAATGAATACGCTTTTTCATTTCCTTGAGCGGCTTTGAACTTTTCATAAGCTATTGTACTGCTTTTAAAATACGAAACAATTTTCTTGCACTTAGCAAAAAGTTCTTTCAAATTGCCTTCCGATAAACAATCTTGAACTAAAAGATTTACTGTATGCGCAAAACAGGGCAAATGTTTTTTCTGCAGAATATCACAAGCTTTTATCATGGAACTTGCATTGTCGGTAACAATATAAGTTACTTTATTAAAAATGCTCCATTCATCCAAGATAGCACGTAATGATGCTGCAATATTGCTTGCAGAATGATTTGTTACCTCAAGAAGTTTTCTTGTAGATAATACAGCAGATTTCAGAGAAAAATTGTCTGTTAAAAAATGGCATGTTACTGTAATGTATCCTTCATTTCCACGAGATGTCCAGCAATCAGTGGTGATAGCACAATACTCAACCTTACCGAGAATGTTTTCGAGTTTTGTTTTCAGATCGGAATACAAATTTACCATATGAACTATTTGCAATTGAGCACGGCATGGTACTTCATATCGGTGGTCTAAACATTTAACAAATTCACGAAATCCAATGTCGTCTACAATGCTAAAGGGTTGAATATCAGTGGCTATCATCACTGTCAGTGCATTGTCAAGTTGTTTTTTCGCTCAGAATTGGAGTCGTAAAATTCATTTTTATACCCTCCATCATAGGATGGGGGTATATTAACTTTGTCATTCCGTTTGTAACACATCGAAATATTGCTCTAAGACCCCATAAAGTATATATATTCTGGGTCGTGGTGAAATTCTGAGTCGATCTAAGCATGTCCGTCCGTCCGTCCGTCTGTTGAAATCACGCTAACTTCCGAACGAAACAAGCTATCGACTTGAAACTTGGCACAAGTAGTTGTTATCGATGTAGGTCGGATGGTATTGAAAATGGGACATATCGGTCCACTTTTACGTATAGCCCCCATATAAAGGGACCCTCAGATTTGGCTTGTGGAGCCTCTAAAAGAAGCATATTTCATCCGATCCGGCTGAAATTTGGTATATGGTGTTGGTATATGGTCTCTAACAATCATGCAAAAATTGATCCACATCGGTCCATAATTATATATAGACCCCATATAAACCGATCTCCAGATTTGGCTTGCGAAGCCTCAAAGAGGAGCAAATTGCATCCGATCCGGCTGAAATTTGGTACATGGTATTGGTATATGGTCTCTAACAACCGTGCAAAAATTGGTCCACATCGGTCCATAATTATATATGGAGCCCATATAAACCGATCCCCAGATTTGGGTTGCGGAGCCTCAAAGAGAAGCAAATTTCATCCGATCCGCCTGAAATTTGGTACTGATATTGGCATATATTCTCTAACAACCATGCAAAAATTGGTCCACATCGGTTCATAATTATATATAGCCCCCAATAAACCGAACCCCAGATTTGGCTTGCGAAGTCTCCAAGAGAAGCAAATTTCATCGAATCCGGTTGTAATTTGGAACAATGTGTTAGTATATGATCTTTAACAACCGTGCCAGAATTGGTCCATATCGGTCCATAATTATATATAGCCCCCATATAAAACGTTCTCCAGATTTGACCTCCGGAGCCTCTTGGAGGAGCAAAATTCATCCAATCCGGTTCAAATTAGGAACTTGGTGTTAGTATATGGTCGCTAACAACCATACCAAAATTGGTCCAATCACACAAGAATTGGTCCATATCTGTTCATAATCATGGTTGCCACAAGAGCCAAAAATAATCTACCAAAATTTTATTTCTATAGAAAATTTTGTCAAAATTTTATTTCTAAAGAAAATTTTGTCAAAATTTTATTTCTAGTGAAAATTTTGTTAAAATTTTATTCGGTTCATTATAAAATTTTCATCATTTGTCAAAATTTTATTTCTATAGAAAATTTGTCAAAATTGTATTTCTATAGAAAATTTTGTTCAAATTTTATTCGGTTCATAATCATGGTTGCCACTCGAGCCAAAAATAATCTACCAAGATTTTATTTCTATAGAAAATTTTGTCAAAAGTTTATTTCTATAGAAAATTTTGTTAAAATTTTATTTCTGTAGAAATTTTTGTCAAAATTTTCTTTTTATAGAAAATTTTGTCAAAATTTTTATTTCTATAGAAAATTTTGTGAAAATTTTATTTCTATAGAAAATTTTGTTAAAATTTTATTTCTGTAGAAAATTTTGTCAAAATTTTATGTGTCCTTTGTCAAACTGAATTATATACGTATTGGATCGATCTTTTTTGATTTAATATATACCACGTATGGACTTACATACAATTTAGAAGATGGTGTTAAAATGGTTTTAAGATACCTTGCCATCGGCAAGCGTTACCGCAACTTAAGTTATTCTATTGTGGATGGCAGTGTTTAGAAGAAGTTTCTACGCAATCCATGATGGAGGGTACATAAGCTTCGGCCTGGCCGAACTTACGGCCGTATATACTTGTTTTTAAAGTAGACATCTATTGTATTGTGGTGGGATGTGCTCTCTTTAAATGATCCAAAAGATTTGACGTGTTTCCACTTGTTTTATACATCTTTTTGCATGTTTTACATTCTGCAAATTTTCCATCTGTGGATTTTCTAAAATATAACCATACTGATGAATTTCTTTTCCTAGCTAATTTGCTTGTTGATGGTAAAATTTCGCAGTCGCTTTCCCCGTCGCTGTCATTTTCACAAGAATCTATTGGCAAAAAAACAAAGTTTTACTGAATTGAATAGTATTCTGAAAGTAAGAATTTACCTTTTGATCTTTTTAAAAATTTCTCCATATTTACTTCTAATCAATGCATGTACACAGAAAAAAAAGTGTCTTGTAAATTTAAGGACCATTTTAACTTCCACATAGTTCAACAAATTTACTCTAATATAGTTCATTTTTCGTAACCACAACGAAAATTAACTTAGCTAAAGGAAAACTTATAAAAATTCAGTAAATGTTTTTTAGTTCACTAACTACGAAATGGGAAGGATTTTTCCTTAAATAAATTTCCAACACAGTAGTTAATGCATCGTTGATTCTATTATAAATATACATGGGCAATATAAAAATCTTACTACGAAATGTGGACAATTTACTAAGAAAAAATTTTGTATGGAAAAAAATTTTTGTAGTAAAAATTAACTTAACGACATTACCGATTCGTACGATGGCTACCTACAGATTATTTCCCTTTTTACTATATGTTGGAGTGTTTTTACTCACATTGAAAATTTTAGATAAAGTAGAATAAAAAGTAGTTAATATAATCCTTGACGGGTGTATATAATTTTATATAGATTCCTCATAGATTTGGTATATATTTAACCTTAACTTATAGATAGAATTCCAACTAATCAATAAACGTGCTACTGGAAAATGTGAGTGCATCATGTGAGGGAGTTTTTAGAGACATTTTGTGTATACATCGTATGATTGTTTGTGTTTGTTATTGCGTCATTTATGCTGTTGTTGGTTGTTTTGATTCTAGAGACAATGGAATGTTCCTTGTGTGTTGTTGGTATCTTTTGTGGTGAGAGTTGTTTTCTTGCAATAGCGAGATCAGAAAGGGATCGTGTGTGTGTGTGGAGTTGTTTTTCTTTACGGCAGCTATGTATCCTTTATGACTATTTGTGTCTTTGAGTTTTATTGTCGCATTCAGTTATGTTGATGCATTTATGAAGTGCACACGTGGATTTAATTTTGCAAAATTGTACGTGCGGTATTGGTGTTTATTAATGAAAATACATTTATTTCGAAACATTTTAGAAACTGAGAAGTGAATGATGTGATGTTAGAGGAATCAAAAGCGCTTTTTATTGATAAAAAACAAATAACAGATTAAGGAACTGTATATTTCTGTTAATATGTTAGTTTAAAATTAGTGCGGATTTTAAATTGATTTACATAAAAAATATACAACATGAGTGGTAATAGAATGATTTATATTTATTCTACATCTGGATCACAGGTTGAGAATCATCCATTTTTTTGAATCTATATTTTTTATGTTACAGCAATTCCTACAGGTGAGTACTAAGTTCGAGTTTAGCCGCTAAAATTAAAAATAAATCACTAAGGGCCACTTTCTCAATGTCTTGTTATTATTTATCGTGTCGATAAAACAGCTGATCCCATACAAAAAATTTACTAACCGGAGGTCTATCCACCGGTTAAAATTAATCGGAGGATAAGAAACTGGCCATAAGCAAAGTATAAAATTATACGTCTTCGATACAAATTTAAATATAACTTGATGGAGAATAGCCCAAATCAAGTTTTTTATAAAGATTATTTTTTATAATGGATTATTAAAGAAAACTTATCATGGAAATTGCAATTTTAGCCGCTAAACTCGAACTTAATATCCACCTTAAATACTAAATGCTATACTGACAAGTGGAAATTATGTCTAATTTCATAATATTTTTTATTTCAAATATATTCTGAGAATAATTTCAATAACGTCCCATTTGTCCATGGATATTATTCCAATAATGTACCTACTGGATGGATTTTTCAATGTGGTAAGTTTTTCTATAAACGGTATTTTGTCCGTTTTTAATAAAACCAAAATTTCAATTTATTAAAAATAATTTTTTTCACTTGCAGTTAGCCAGGTCTTGTAATGGTAATTTTTTGAATATTCTTACTGTTTAATGCTAATTAAGCTGATATCCTTATTGGCTCTAAGAAATACTCTTGAAAACCGTAAGTTAAAAATCAATATGAACGATAGAATTAATTAATTAATAATATTTTTCTTATATTTTGTATAACTTTGCAATTTCAGATGATTAAAAGACAAATCCACCCAACAAAAGTTAGCCAAAATCGATTAAATTGGACAATTCAATTGAATATAGCAACTTATGCCACATATATCTTTCATATGGATAGAAAACATGGAAATTTAAATTAATTACTTTAGTCCTATTAACATAGAATATTACTCTTTTGAAGAAGCAATTACTAACTACCGACAAGTAACTGCATCCAACGTACGAATAAAAATATTTCCTTTGTTGTATATCATAAGCCATAGTTTTGTGTAATATTATAAAATTTTTTTGAAATAAAATACTGGTGGTTATAGAAAATTGACTTGCTTTGTACGAAAAATTTCTTAGTTGTATAGAGGCTTGTTGTACCTTTGATTCCTCAATTTCTCTACTTTTTTGAAAATTATACTGACAAACAGTTTATTTCAAACCAATTTCTTAATACAGGTTTCCCAAAAAATTGTTCATTTTTCTGGATAGCAGGAATATTTTGAATGAGTTTAACTATATTCTTCCCACAGCATAGTAATAATGAACTAAAATACGATGCAATACATGAAATAATTTATAAGAAAATCATGAACTTATCTAGATGAAAAAAATCTTTGGCGCCAAATCATGGTCATTCTTACTATGGGTTAGTTCATTTTTCATAAAAAATAGTAAACTTTTTTTTCGGTGTACCGAATTTCATTTAATTTCACATGCATATTCTCATAAAATTCTCAAAAAAAAAAACACAAACAGATATGCTAAATTCCGTTATTCTTAATTTGCTTTATGCACTTCAACGAAAACCACAAAAATAGAAAAAAACAATTTGCGTGTGTGTTTGTATGAAGTAAAGAACAATAGATGTTAGACTATCGATAGCAGAAAAAAACTATCGATAATTTTGAAAAATATAAACTATCGATACTATCGATAGTACTATCGATAGTACTATCGATAGTTTCACATCTCTACTTTTAACCCTCTAATGCCCAAACCCGCCTTTAGGCGGTCTTCGTAGAAAAGGGAAGCTTTTAGTATAACACACCTACAGACAATAAAAACGGCTAAAATAAGAACAAAACTTAGTTAAAACTATACAAGAGACTTTGCAGTATATACTGGATTTTAGCGCATAATTTTTTCATGTTTCATTTTCTTGCTTCTGTATCATAAACCTTAGAAATTTTTTAAGCTCCCAAAAAAATGTGGCATTAGAGGGTTAAGGCAGCACACGCAGTCTTACAATGGTGAAGATTTATCTGGAGGAACCGTAGAACCATCCAAATTTTCAACCACAGTCACATCAGCCGTTTCGATTGAGTCATCAAGGGCTTCCTCTTTACAGATCTCGGTGACTCTCGCAACAATCTGCTGTTCAACTTTGGTGAGGTTTGAGCCTGTAGAAATTTCCCGCATACGATGTTCGTCAATGTCTGCAGTTTTTATGTGTCTTTCGGCTTCGCAAGAAGATATTTTTACTTCTGACTCTAACGGAGGCTTGTCCTTTAGGCAATCCTTTGGCTGATAGCTTTTGTATACCTTCATATGGATATCATAAAAGCCATAACTTACACGTCCGGTCTGGGCTAGATGTGGCAGCGACTCAATGTTCAATATAAACACCACATGTCGTCTTGGCCCATCCACCTCATCCAAACGACCAACCTTCCAATCTGGGTTACATTCCTTTAGTATGCATAATATTCACTCAGGATTACGAGGGTTTGCAGGTATCCATGCATGTGCTCTAGGTTTATCCGGTATGTCTTTTTCCTTGGCTAACTCCAAAGCGGCTCCTTCCCAAACTTCACCAATTAGCATCAAATCAGCTTTAAAGCAATCCATAGACCTCAGGTCGGCAAATGCGATTAACTTAAATAGTCCTTGATACCATCCAGCATCTTGCCGTCGAGAACTTGGTCCGGGAAACTTTTTTCGCACCTCTGTGAAGACACCACACATTGCGTTCTCAATTTCCCCCATTTTTGCTTTTGAATCATACCGTCCAATGCTCCTTTATTATTGATGGTCATCACAAGGCTGTCTATTGCAACTGAGGGGAACGATCTTTGATCCCTTTTGGAGGTTGGCAGCTCATCCGGTGATCGTTCCGTTTTTCCAGCTGCAAGAATACATGGAGCCCATTTTAAGGAATTGCTTTGTTTAGCCGACAACGTGCTTGGGTCGACTGATCCTGATTTCTTTAGGATAAACAAAGCATTTCTGCGTTCCTTGAATCTCTTTCTTGAGGGATTACCTCCTTTGATGTCGTTACCTTAGGTTTGACTTGCCAAAGTGTCGCCACCTGTCGATCCGTCTACAGGTCGACTAATTGGGCCTAACTCTTGGTCATTTCCCAAATTTATAACTTCAGTCGATACCCGTCCACTGGGCCCTGAAGTTAGCAACCCAGTGGATGACTTTGAATTTCGCTGTATGGTGGCTTAATCTACCAGCACACTTGAAATTCCGATTGCAAACGGGTGCACTAAGTAAATTACTCAGACAATTGTAGGATTGGTCATATATATATTTTATCGATACGATATTATTCTCACTTTCAAAACGTAAATTTCAAACGAACATGCGATTCAAGAGTGATTCGCGATAATTTGCTTGATTGGGACAAACTTTCGTGAGTCACGCAAATGTATGTGGGTTTCCATATTTTTCGCGAGTTACGACATTTTTGTGCACAAGTGCCTTATTCCGATGTGTGAATAAAAATGTCCCATTCGTTAGTGTGAGTCTTTAAAAATTTTTCGTGCGTCAGTCCTACTAAAAATATGGGGCGTGAAAATTTGTCTACCATGTGTGTACCTTGGTAATATATTACACCTCTATACAGAAAAACATCCGATCTTAAACTGAAGCCTAAATTAACGTATGTATATTGCAATTACTTTGTTTTAGTTTATGTTTAAGAAAATTTCCCAATGCCAATGAAATTTTCTTTATTCCAAGTATATTTCAAAAATTTTGTGAACTAAACTTGGGTATAAATTTCAACGACCACACCAATAAATTTAATGCAAACCAACCTAAAAGAAGTTTTTGCTAAAGTACACTTCTCAAAAATGTAAAAATGAAATATAGAGTGGTTTATATGTGTAGCATATTTTTAGTATATATAGTTATATGTTTATGAATTTTCATTTATTGAACTAACAAATTTATTTGAGAGTACTTTAGTTTTATAAGTATGTATATTTATGTTATATTATGAATATATATTCTAAAATTACCAGTAGGCTTTGCATTTCCTGTCAACCTAATTTGTTTTTGCATATATGAATTTGATGAAATTCCATAAAAGGATTTAATTATGTGTATGTGAATGTATGTATGATTGTTTGTTATTTGAAAAGAAATACTCAAAAAACGTTTTGTTGTACTTCTGTCAAAGAATATTCTAGATTTTAATTTTTGTAATATATATAGATATGCTTTCTGTTTTTTGAAGAGCAGTAATACATTTGTGCTAAAGAAGAAAAATCGTTTTTTTACTAAATATGGTAGTGATTTTTCTTTATATTTTGCTTATTTTTGCATTTATGAGAAAGATGAATTTAATAAATGGTAGTAAAAAAATCAGAAGTCTCAGTAAATGCTCGTTATGTTAACAACTCATTATGGAGATATCAAAAAACTGGAGTTCAATTTTGTGAATAATCTGTAATTACACACCCTCAAAAAGAATCGTGATTATGTGAGTAAGATGTCAGTGGACAAGTAAAACTTTGCAAAGGCAATTTGTGGGACAAAATTCCACCTGCGGGAGAATCAGGACGTAAGCAGATATTATCACTCAGGCAATGATTCCCACACTGAAAAAAATATTGTCGTGTCTTAACATGAAAGAAAAAATTTATAGGCTACTTGACTTTAATAATTCAGAAAAATTCTATAAATTTAATGAAATTGTCTTTAAATTTGTTGTCTTTTTGCATCTTGACTACAAAGCAAAAAATCGTTCAAATATAGGACATGTTTTTCAAAACTTTATTTTAAAGAAGTTTTTTACTTCAAACAAAGCATAATTTCTACTGGAAGTCGAGTCCTAATTTGGAAAATAAAGTTGCCGTTAACTCGTTTTTAAAGGACTTTGATAGAATATGAAGAAAAAAAGCTGAGAAAGCGAAAAATTAAAATTTGCTTCCTAGAATCAAGTACACAAAACCTAAATTTAAAAGAGAATTGTGTCTTAAAAGTATCCAGACTTGTATTCTCCGCTTCTTTGGCTCGGAATCAATACCAAATTTTTTAAAGTAAAGACAAAATCTTTGGAAACGAGTATGCTTTTTTTCAGTGCAATGAATATTGTCTTTTAGCTCCACGAGAAGCAGGAGAGCGTATATTCCCAACGAGAGATCGCAGAAAAACACCAAAATAGAAAACAAATTGGTTATAATGGAATTCAAAGTGTTGGATTTATCCTTTACCAGTATCGCGACAGTAGTCAAAGGAGAGATATGCAAGAAGAAGTTTGCGGAAGTCTAAACATGGCATTGGGGGGATTTTGCGGCGAATTAAATTCATGGATGATATTAGTATCTAAGAGATACGTATGATGATTGTTGGTATATACTTTGCTACGTGTCTCTCATCAATAAAATTCAAGTGGGTTAGAGTAAGTTTGTTTGTTTTTGGTTTTCTTTGCTTGTAGGTTTTTCTTTTTGTATTTTGTGCAGTTGGTAGTCCAGGTCGGTTGGAAATGGCTTGGCTAATTACCCGCGGGTAAGCATCTGCACCGATAATTATATCAATGGGACTAGATTTGTAGAATTCAGCGTCCGCGAGCAGAATATTGGGGAACCGTGATTTGTAGGATCTGGAAATGGATTTTTCGGGAGTTCCGATAGATATACGGCTACACCCAAAGAAAAGTAGACTTCTAAAATCAAGTTTCAAATTCTTATTTCTGGCCTGAATCCGCACTTAAAATTTTAAGTACGCAAATAACAAAGTTATACTCATATTAAGTACAAAGTGCGCTTTTTTGTGCAATTCAAATACTTAAAGTTTGATTTAAGCTTGTTTTGAGTTAAAATAAGAAAATTTTTACATAATTCGTCTGCGAGTGTTAGCTAGTGAGAGCAAAAATATAGTTTGCTCTCCTCGATACTCTCATAGATTTTCAACCCCCGAAAACTGTTTTTTTTACAAATAGAGAAATTTCGATTTAATGTTTGGCTTTTAGTGTTAGTCGACTACGGCTTAAAATAAGAAATTTTAACTTGATATTCCTTTATGAGTCATAGCTATGACTCATATTTGACTGATTTGCTAGCAAATCAGAATACAAAATATGTAAAGGGTTTTGGTTTATTGTTCGCATGTATGTATGAAGCATTGTGAGTGTGTATGTGTGTAATGTTTCATTTTGAACTTGTGTTTTTTGGCTTCGCTTGCATTTTGTTTGCCAAATTCTTTTAGTATTATTGTGTTCTCTGACCATAATTGACTGCGAACTATTTATTGTGTCCTCACAAGAAGGCGAGAAGGGAGATAAATTAATAAATATTTAGAAAATGGAAGTGCATACAATATTTAAAAGGTAAGTAATATTAGAGTATATTATTTTAAAACGTGTATTTCTATATATATTCCATGCATTTTACATTTTTCAGTTTTAAAGGAGCGTCAATGGATTAGTATGTGTAAGTAGAGGGAAACTTACTATTTAAGGCGAAAAGACCTCGATAAGTTGAATTCCGTTGAGTTTCTTGCTTGCTGGTCTAAAACTTCTGCTGCCTTGGTAATAAAAATACATATATGTCTTTATATTTTGTATTTTATTATTTATTTTTTATATTTCTATTATTTATTATATATTCGTTTTTATTAAAAAAAGTATTTTGTACTTAAATCATTTACAGATATTGTAAATATATGTAATTGCTTTTTCACCTAGGTGTATTATATCTTTTCATTGCAAAAGTATGTATTGATATAAACAAATAATAATAATAAATATTTTAAAAATAAAAAATTTTTAAATAGTGGTAGGACAAAAGGTCTCGTCGTTGAGTGTGTATGTAGTAAGGCGGAACTTATTTACTACTGCCGAGGATATACGGCTATAATTGGACTCCGAGTCCAGAAGCCATCGTACCTTATGTCTCTCATTTTTGGCTATGATTCTGACTAATGCCGTGGGGAGCAGGGTGGTATTGTTCTGCTGAAGAAGAGTGGATAGAGATACTGTTTGGGAGGTGGATGAGGATTACGTTGCCGCTCGCTTAGTGCATGAGTAAGTTGATATGGATTTTGGATTTTCACGTCGGCTTTGTGCGGATGACGTACTATCATGGTGCTTGGATGTTACTGGGGTTGAGGGTCGATTTCGGTGAAGTGTGCCTTTTTCTTTCGGTGTTGATGGCCGTAATTTTCGTAATTTTCACTTCCAAGAAATTTTTTTGTTATTGGCACCTTTTTCTGTAATACAAATAATGTTGAAGAAATTATTCACTTTTATAAATTTTTTAAATTTTACCTTTCGCTTGCACGGAGAATCGAACCGAGGACCATACAGTTTGTAAGCCAACACACTATCCACTGGGCTACGTAGCTGTTATAGTCACCAGTAGATAATTATCGTTTTAAGTTACATTTATATAGCATAGTTTGCAGCGCCCACGAGCCCATGCAAACATAACATTATTTAACAGAAACATACATTTGTTTGCCACGTGGAGCAGTGGTTAGCATGTCTGCCTTGCATGCAAAGGGTCGTGGGTTCAATCCCTGCTCCGACCGAACATTTTTTTTGTTTTTTATACCCTTCACACTACTGTGGTACAGGGTATAATAAGTTTGTGCATTTGTATGTAACGCCAAGAAGGAGTAATCGTAGACCAACCTTTTAGTATACGGATCGGCTTAGAATTAAATTCTGAGTCGATTTAGCGATGTCCGTCTGTCTGTCTGTCCGTCTGTCTGTCCGTCTGTCTGTCTATCTGTCTGTCTGTTGATGTATTTTTGTGTGCAAAGTACAGATCGCAGTTTTAGTCCGATTGTCCTAAAATTTGGTATAGGGTCCTGTTTCGGCTCAAAGACGATCCCTATTGATTTTGGAAAAAATCGGTTCAGATTTAGATATAGCTGCCATATATATTTTTCGCCGATTTGGTCATAATTGGCGTGTATATCAACCGATCTTCCTCAAATTCCGTACATCCGAATATTTTATGGGTCTCGAAAAACTTGCAAAATACCAGCCAAATCGGTTCAGATTTAGATATAGCTCTCATATATAGCATTCGTCCGATTTACACTCATTTGCCCAAAGAGGCCAATTTTTAACTCCGATTTGGTTGAAATTTTGCACAGGGAGTAGAATTAGCATTGTAACTATGCGTGCCAAATTTGGTTGAAATCGGTTCAGATTTGGATACATCTCCCATATATAGCTTTCGCCCGATTTACACTCATATGACCACAGAGGCCAATTTTTAACTCAGATTTAGTTGAAATTTTGCACAGGGAGTAGAATTAGCATTGTAGCTATGCGTGCCAAATTTGGTTGAAATCAGTTCAGATTTAGATATATCTCCCATATATAGCTTTCGCCCGATTTACACTCATATGACCACAGAGGCCAATTTTTAACTCCGATTTAGTTGAAATTTTGCACAGAGAGTAGAATTAGCATTGTTGCTATGCGTGCCAAATTTGGTTGAAATCGGTTCAGATTTAGATATAGCTCCCATATATATGTTTTTCTGATTTCGACAAAAATGGTCAAAATACCAACAATTTCCTTGTAAAATCGCCACTGCTTAGTCGCAAAGTTGTAAAAATGACTCTAATTTTCCTAAACTTCTAATACATATATATCGAGCGATAAATCATAAATAAACTTTTGCAAAGTTTCCTTAAAATTGCTTCAGATTTAAATGTTTCCCATATTTTTTTTTACTAACATTGTGTTCAACCCTAGTGCATTAGCCGACTTAAATTTAGAGTCTATAGATTTGTAGAAGTCTATCTAATTCTGTCCAGATCGAGTGATATTTAAATGTATGTATTTGGGACAAACCTTTATATATAGCCCACAACACATTTGACGGATGTGATATGGTATCGAAAATTTAGATCTACAAAGTGGTGCAGGGTATAATATAGTCGGCCCCGCCCGACTTTAGACTTTCCTTACTGTTTTTTTTTTAATTTACACATTTATATTTATACTATATTAAATTTTTTTAAATGAAACTGCGAAATGTGCGTTATTAAAGATTTATAGTCAGTAACAGTGCTTGATATAAATGAAATTGACTGATTTTTGGATAAAATATTATTTTTTATTGCAAAAATAACAATTTTGTAATAAAAAACTGTTTTTGGACAAAACTTTAAAATTTGGAAGGAATTCAAAAACTAACAAAAGAAGAACGTGGAGTCGAGTATAAACATACATACATAATTTTATAATATAAACATAAATTTATTTAGGAGTGAACAGTTTTTTACTAGCATTTAACACCATCGCTCTAAAATTCCTTTTATTTTTCTTTAATAATTCATTTTAAAGAAAATAAACTTTTTAAATTGTTTTAGCTGTAAAACTCGAACTTAATGCCCGCTTTTATATTTGATGGTGTCCGTCAACTCCTCGTGGACTACTAAAGAGGAACTAAAATTTGTTTTTTTACATTTTACTGTGTAATTTTTCACTATTTCCTCCTTATTTCATTTTACTGTCCCAACTCTAAAAAGTGTATAGTGCCCTTTCGCTATTTTTATGAAGATCCCTGATTTCTTTTAACGAACCAAGAAAAAAATTGTGCCCATAATGCCAAAATGATAAACAAAACACATTTCAACACATACAAATGTCTATTCTCTTGGTTCCGAATGTCTATTCTCTTTATACATAAAATGCTGCTCTCAAGGCGAAAACATATGATGTTTGTTTTTCAAATGTCTATTCTCTTGGTTCCGAATGTCTATTCTCTTTATTCAAATTAAATAATATTTAGGCTTAAGCATATCAAATTTTTGGCCTTATCATAAAACAGTTTTCCGAAACAACATACAAGCGGTTTCACAGAAATTGTTCTCTTTTGACTCTTTTGCTGTGTTATATTGATATCTTTCGTCAACTCTCCCGTTTTCCATCTCTATTTCTCTCTATACTCTCTCTGTCGCTTTGAATACAATATCACAACATATGTATGTTTAGTCGAAATTTGTAAATTTATATATGTTTGTATTCACACATATGATTTTTATGAAACATTCATGCCCCAAACATAATATATTCTAACATATTAACATAGATGTCCCAAACATTTAGTGTTAGTTTAGGAACATTACATGTTCGCACTTAAATATATTGTGGTTTAAAATCGTGCCCGAAACACATTTTGTTTATATCGGAACATATGAAAAACATATTTTTCTAACAGTGTATGCAGCAATCTATGGTGCTTTTGATGGCAGTAACGGCATCCAGTAGTGGTGAAACATATTCCTTGTGAATGATTATGGGCTAGACAATTCTTACAATAGTCATACATGTTGACCACTTCGAGCCGTCTTACCGTATTCATTTTCAAGAATCGCCTGCACTTGCGTAATGCGTGTGGATGTCTGCACAAACGGCAAATGTAGCTGACTTTGGATTGGATTGGAAGTTGTTACGCATTTTCGACGATCTATCAGGATCTGAGAAAAATGTATTGAGATGTATTGTAGTATAAAGCAAGTTAATGGGACGATTCGTTGAAAATGATAACAAGTTTGGAAATTGGTCTCGTTATTGTCCCCCTGTCAGTTAAAATGTCAGCAACTCTGACTCGCCCATCAGATCCTGGACGAACTTTTTTAATTCGACCCAAACGCCACTCGTTTGGGGGTATATTCTCCTCTTTCACAACAACCATCGCATTATCTTGCAAGTTCTCGTTTGGCCTCTTTCATTTTCAGCGCCTATGAAGCTCTTTGGGATATTCCTCCTTCTATCGGAGGCAAAAATGCTGGTGGATGACTTTCAATCGTTGCCACCTATTCAACAAGGTCGTTTGAGATTCCCGGAGATCCGGATCAAGGGGCATTAAGAGTGGAGTACCGATTAGGTAATGGCCAGGAGCAAGAGCAGCGAGATCAGATGGGTCGTCGGATAAAGGGCATAAAGGACGTGAGTTCAAACACGCTTCTATCCTTGCAAGTAAAGTCTGAAATTCCTCAAACGTATGTTTAAAGTTCCCTGCCACCTTGCGGAAGTGGCTTTTGAAACTTTTGACGCCAGCCTCCCAAAGCCCTCCCATGTGGGGTGCTCCAGGTGGAATAAAATGCCAGGTAATACCCTGGAACCCATACTTGGACTGGACAGCGGGCTGTGATGTCTTAATGAAATCTTTTGCCAAAGATCTATAGGTGCCAACAAAATTGTTACCGTTATCAGAATGGATATGAGCTGGGCAACCCCGTCGGGAAGCAAATCGAGTGAACGCGGCAAGATGTGTATCTTTGGAAAGATCGGATGTGGCCTCAAGATGAATCGCCCCTTTGTAATGCGACAACATCGGCCAGCGTAATGTTTTATGCCAAATGGGGGAGCCACCGTGGTGCAATGGTTAGCATGCCCGCCTTGCATACACAAGGTCGTGGGTTCGATTCCTGCTACGACCGAACACCAAAAAGTTTTTCAGCGGTGGATTATCCCACCTCAGTAATGCTGGTGATATTTCTGAGGGTTTCAAAGCTTCTCTAAGTGGTTTCGCTGGAATGTGGAACGCCGTTCGGACTCGGCTATAAAAAGGAGGTCCCTTGTCATTGAGCTTAACATGGAATCGGGCAGCACTCAGTGATAAGAGAGAAGTTCACCACTGTGGTATCACAATGGACAGAATAGTCTAAGTGAGCCTGATACATCGGGCTGCCACATAACCTTACCTAACCTATGTCAAATGGCCCCGCAAAGTCCACCCTAGTGTGGGAAAATGGCCTTGAAATATCGCTTCTCTCGGGGGCAGTGGGACATTAACTGCGTCTGGCATCGGTGTTTAAATACGATACATGGTTTGCATTTATTAATTGTGATTTTGATGAAGTTCTTTGCTTTGATAATCCAATATTTGACCTTAACCCATTAACGCCCAAGCGAAATTTTTTTTCGATTTTTTTCACCAAATTTCGTATACTAGGGTAATTTGTTCCAAAAACTTCAAATCTGGCATCAGATTTTTTCTTAGAATTTTAGTTCTTGAGATATAGGGTGTTCGAATAATCGAACACTGGACAGTATTTAGCATTTTTTTACCAAGTATGTAATAAAACATTATTATGATTTTTTTTATCAGAATTTTATTATATTTTAGCTCAATTTAAAAAAAGATAATGTAATATAAGCTAATTATTTATCTTATTTGTGATCTATTTCAAAACAATATGTATGAAGTGGAAAATTACATCGCTTACATAAAAAAGAAGCTGGTTTATGGCAATCGACGTTTTTTTTTGTTTTCTGCGATTTTCGCAATGAGATGATTTATTTTTCAATTTATTCAAAGCAGTAATGTTTGTTAACTTTTCTTGTCCATTTAGGCGTACCAAATAATGACAACTTTTTATATACTTTTTCAGCGCTCGGAGGAACTTCAACACGTCTGCGTTTGGACAAATGGGTGATACCGGCAGATGTGGAAGCACCTACGTCAATGGTTTGTTGTTCCATTTCATTTGGTATGTCCACTCTAACGTACTCTCTGGTGGCTAAATTCAATTCTTCTACTTCGTAAACCCCAGTACAAATCACTTCGACACCGGTCTTTTGTAAAACATTTTATTAGTTTCTTAAATCTATAAAATAATATGCTACATATGCTAACCTTTTGTTTTATAATAATATCGCCATATAAATCTTCCTAATCCGTAACATCGCCAACATTTTCTGGAGGCAAAATACAAATAGTAGAAATTTCACTTTCATCATCACTCCAATCATGAATAATTGCTGCTAATTCATCGCCAGTTATTACTCGATTCGACATTTTTTCCCACTACAAATTACACTTTTATTATACCCTCCACCATAGGATGGGGGTATATTAACTTTGTCATTCCGTTTGTAACACATCGAAATATTGCTCTAAGACCCCATAAAGTATATATATTCTGGGTCGTGGTGAAATTCTGAGTCGATCTGAGCATGTCCGTCCGTCTGTTGAAATCACGCTACATTGTGCTAGTATATGGCCGTTAACAACCATGTCTAACTAGGTCCATATCGGTCTATAGTTATATATAGAAAACGATGTTAAGAAGTTTTAAGATATCACAAGCCAAGTAATTGGATTGTGGATGACAGTCTTTCGTAGAAGTTTCTACGCAATTCATGGTGGAGGGTACATAAGATTCGGCCTGGCCGAACTTACGGCCGTATATACTTGTTTAAATTAAATTTCTCCTTTTCTGCTAGTTGATTCTTACGATCGCAATAGAAACCAAAACACTTGTTCACTTACTTCTTTTTCTATAATACCGTTACGAATTTCAGCTCTTTCTGTCATAAACGTTAATATTTGACATTTTACATTCTTAACATAGAAGAATAACAGAACAAACTGATTAATATAATCTAGAAGCAACCGCCAAAAAAGAATAAAGCTAACGAAAATCATAAACAAAACTTAGAACACAAAATGCTAAATAGTGCCCAGTGTTCGATTAATCGAACACTCGTATATATCAATAGATTGTTCGTAGATATCAAACATTTTTCACAACTTAACGATTATTATAAATAATTTAAACAATTTTAAAGAAAACTTCATCATTAATTTTTGAAATTTTGTGGATTTTGGTAGAATTAACTGCCGGGCAATATTAGAACAAAAAATAAGATTTTTAAAACGGTGCCAAAAGGGTTAAAATATCCAACTGGACTTGAAAAAAAAAAATTGATTCGTATAGCTGAGGTATCAAAATTCAACCTACAGTCAATTAATATTTGTTATATTGTCAAAAACACTACGAAAAAAATCGAGGAAAATGTATTAAAATAGTGTTCGAAAAATCGAACGTTGGGTCAATATGGGTTAAGAGACGCAAAACCAACTGATTTCCCCCATCGATAGAGACTTCATGTATAAACCTGACCAATAACAGAGAAAACTGGCAGTTATATGGAAGAAGGACGGGGTGCCTTTCGTTGTATAATAGGGCTGGAGATGACACTAGTCTGCCACTGATTCTCATGATGCCTTCCGCATCAAGAAATGGGTTCAAACTTAATATCGGACTATTCAAAGCAATGTGCTTCCTACTGGATAGAGCCAAATACTCATCAGGAAAAGTAGCCTTTTGTGTAACAGCAATGAGGCGATCCTGCACCATCAATATCCCACAAGTAGAAATGTTTAGTGAATCCCTATGATAATTTGGACGAAATTTAGGATGGGTGCTAAACAAAAATCGATAAATATAGGCAATGACTCGGGTTGCCCTAGGCAGTGAAGAAAATCTTTCAAGTACATCACTGAAATCCTTGAAGTATGAGAAATGGACCTTAATATTCCTTCGCTCGATATCTACCGTATCCGGTTCGAAGGACCAAAATGATTAACATATGTGAGTAAGATGTCAGTGGACAAGTAAAACTTTGCAAAGGCAATTTGTGGGACAAAATTCCACCTGCGGAGAATCACGACGTAAGCAGATAACAGGTTGGCTGATAAGTCCCCGGTCTAACAAAGAAAAACACATTTCTTGTCAAAATTCGTTTTTATTATTCAACATATTTCCCTTCAAGAGCGATACAACGATTATAACGACCTTCCAAATTTTTGATACCATTTTGGTAGCACTCCTTCGGTTTTGCCTCAAAATAGGGCTCAGTTTCGGCGAAATTTTTTCCCTGCGAGCATCCTTTTGAGGTCTGAGAACAAGAAAAAGTCGATGGTGGCCAGATCTGGAGAATACGGTGGGTGGGGAAGCAATTCGAAGCCCAATTCATGAATTTTTGCCATCGTTCTCAATGACTTGTGGCACGGTGCGTTGTCTTGGTGGAACAATAATTTTTTCTTCTTCATATGGGGCCGTTTTGCCACGATTTCGACCTTCAAACGCTCCAATAACGCCATATAATAGTCACTGTTGATGGCTTTTCCCTTCTCAAGATAATCGATAAAAATTATTCCATGCGCATCCCAAAAAACAGAGGCCATTACTTTGCCAGCGGACTTTTGAGTCTTTCCATGCTTCGGAGACGGTTCACCGATCGCTGTCCACTCAGCTGACTGTCGATTGGACCCAGGAGTGTAGTGATGGAGCCATGTTTCATCCATTGTCACATATCGACGGAAAAACTCGGGTGTATTACGAGTTAACAGCTGCAAACACCACTCAGAATCATCAACACGTTGTTTTTGGTCAAATGTGAGCTCGCGCGGCACCCATTTTGCACAGAGCTTCCGCATATCCAAATATTGATGAATGATATGACCAACACGTTCCTTTGATATCTTTAAGGCCTCTGCTATCTCGATCAACTTCATTTTACGGTCATTCAAAATCATTTTGTGGATTTTTTGATGTTTTCGTCGGTAACCACCTCTTTCGGGCATCCACTGCGTTCACCGTCCTTCGTGCTCATTTCACCACACTTGAATTTTGCATACCAATCAATTATTGTTGATTTCCCTGGGGCAGAGTCCGGAAACTCATTATCAAGCCAGGTTTTTGCTGCCACCGTATTTTTACCCTTCAGAAAACAGTATTTTATCAAAACACGAAATTCTTTTTTTTCCATTTTTTTCAGAATAACAAAAGTTGCTTCACAAAAGACGCTCTATCTCACAAACTAATTGACTTACAGACGTCAAATTTTGACACGAATCATTTGAAGGTTGGTACTATATAAAAATAATATGCATTTAATACTAGCGACACTATCTATGTGTCAGACCGGGGACTTATAAGCCAACCTGTTATTATCAATCAGGCAATGATTCCCAATGAATATTGTCTTTTAGCTCCACGAGAAGCAGGAGAGCGTATATTCCCAACGAGAGATCGCAAAAAAATACCGAAATAGAAAACAAATTGGTTATGATGGTATTCAAAGTGTTGGATTTATTTTATTGGATTGTCCCTTACCAGTATCGCAACAGTAGTCAAAGGAGAGATATGCAAGAAGAAGTTTGCGGAAGTCTAAACATGACATTGGGGGGATTTTGCGCAAAATTTCAGCATTTGGTTGGCAAATCATTCATAAATGTCAAAAATGTTGGTATTGGGGATTTCATGCATGAAAATCGGAATTAAGAAGATAATGTGTAGGTTTTGTGTTGTGGTAACATAAACAAATCGCTTCTCTAACATATGTTCCAAACATATTGTGCAGGAAGCACATATATTCGTGTCTGTTCTGGTACACACATGTACAAGTTTCGTGTGGTGTCACACTTAAAAGGTGTTCTGGCAAACACTATACACCGTCATAGTCATGAAAATGTACACGAACATTTCTTTTGTGTAGGCTTAGTGTACAGCCATCGTATGCAAAGTTAGAAGTTTTTATAACAAATAAATAACAGATTCTGAAACTTTAATATGTTTTTTATAAATATTTGCAATTGTGGCCGTTTAAAGGCCACAATTCATACCAACGGTACCCACTTCGAACAAATCTAAACTGGTTCTAAAATTATTTCCTACAATGTTTGCTTTTGACAAATAAAATTAAAAAATATAGCTCTTTACTTTGTTGCATAACATATCAGCCGCCCTGCACATGTTCCTTGTTTTTGGTGGATTGAACAATATGATTTGGCAGGCATTCATTACAACTTGCCCTTAAAAAATTATATAAACTATTTTTGAACATTTATGTGCAAAAATAATTACACAGCTCCAACTTACTCTTCTTTATCTCTTCAGGAAATTCTAAAAAAAAAATACACTTGTTGCATTTATAAATCAAAAACCATCCCATAATTAAAACTATTTTTAGAAATTGAATTTACTCAAGATGGTTAATGACCAGTAATGTTAGTTGCGATGAAGTTATTCACTTACCTTTCTGTGTTATCTTCTAATTAGTTTTGTTAGATGCTTCCATTGAGCTTTTTAATTGGTGTAAGCAAAACTAATTAAGTGACCCACTTTTAGTGCTAGATTAGCACTAAAACATAATTATTATATATAAATTACGAAATAGAATTATATTGTACATACATACATACATACATATGTTTATATTTAAAAGAAATGAAATTTTCTCTACCAAGCAATTATAATCACAAAAATAAGAAAAACAAAAAAAAACGAAAAAAATACCAAGCCTTAAACTAATAAATAACCAAATGATAAATACCAACAAAAGAAAGCACCATCATAAAAATGGAAATGAAATGCAAAAAAAAATCAAATGAAAAAAGACAAACCTTTTTTGCGCCTTTGATGGACGAAAAACCAGCCTACTAGGGCAGCATTAACCAAAAGAAAGCCAAAAGCTGCCAGCGAAATGCCAATTATAACCAGATTTGGTGCATTTGTATTTTCAGTTAATTCAGCTGGTAGCAAGTCTAGGCCTTCTGTAGGGATTCCATAACACCAGGCACACACACAAGGTCAAAATCAGAGCCACCCACAATGGTTGATGTAGAATGAGGTGATAAAAAAAAATTAAATAATAAAAGAAAAGAAAAATTATATAAAAATGAACCGAAATCAAATGGTGAGTAAATACGTTTTGAGAAGAAATCGAAATTTTAACTTCTCCTCACATTCACACTGAGAATGTGATTTTCAGGGAAAACTGAAAGCAATCAAAGGACTATGGCTATACACCGTTAGCACAGGCAAAGATGAAAGTATTGAAATAAAAGTGCACAAATCAAAATTATGAACCACTAGTGGGGGGGGGGGCATTATTAATTTCGTAATATTAAAGAAATTAATGGGAGTTTAGCCATGGAGTGAATTTTTGAATATTAAGAAATTATCGTTATATAACGAATTTTCTGTTCAATGTTTTGTACTATATCCGAACATTTTTTGTTGATTAAAATGGTTTCTTCATATTACTGAAAATATATCGTTGTGCAAATTTTTATGTCCATTGAAACTTCACAGAAAAAAATCACCAAGATATTTACAATTAATCAAATTTAAGCAAAATAAAAAAATATTCGGTCAATCGTGTCTGTTCTGGTACACACATGTACAATTTTCGTGTGGTGTCACACTTAAAAGGTGTTCTGGCCAACACTATACACCGTCATAGACCTGAAAAATTTACACGAACATTTCTTTTGTGTAAGCTTAGTGTACAGCCATCGTATGCAAAGTTAGAATTTTTTATAACAAATAAATAACAGATTCTGAAACATTAATATGATTTTTTTTATAAATATTTGCAAATTTTATTGGGAAAGTCACTTATATATGGCAGAAACCACGATTTTAAAAATCCATATAAAATTTGAACCGAAATTTCTTCTGATTGGTGTATAAATTTTGGGGTTGTTTTAATCAGCTGTTTTTCAGTGTGTTCGAAAGTATAATGTTGCCACAATTTTTAAAAGTTAACACAAAAAAGTTTTAAGCAAAATTATCTTTGATTTTTGTGAATACTTCCTAAACAAATCAAAGGTCTTTTTGAAAATATAAGGTAATTAAATTATAACTTTTACAATATCAATGGGCTAAGAAAGGTGAATTTTACCAAATTTATTGCATGAAAAATATGGCATCTTCAATTCTGCAAAGTGTTCTTGGTGCACAAATCACAGAGCAAATTAAAAAAAAAACAGTAACGCTGCCAATATCTTTCTGCACATGGAGGCCGCCACGATGGAACATTTGTTTGCAATATTATTGTAAATATTTAAGCAATACAAATGAGAAAAACCTTAACAGAATAGTTAATTATGCCCACTATAATTAAATTCCCTTTAATGTATGGATGTTAAAAACTGTTTGACCAAATCCAAAACAAAAACTTCTCCGCCGTCAAAAACAAAAACGAGAACGACACGGCGATCGTTTGTTCATGAGTAACATTGAGGAGGGATAGAAAAAAAAAACAAATCAAAACAAAGGTAGAAATCGCCTTCTTATTTGTTCTTGATAAATTGCTCTTGTCCTTACATTATTCACTGCTAAAAAAAATCCGGCAGGCATTTTATGGCTTTGAATTACGCACTTACTTTTAATTTTTTATGTTTATACCGGCAAAATATGTTTTGTTTATAATTTCTGTCTGCAAATAATATGGCTTGCAGAAAAAATCAGCTTTCACATTTTTCGATTAAAAGTCCGAAAAAAGTGTTCACACGTGTGACTCGGAACAACTAACTATGTGTGTGGTGTATAGAAAGTGTATAGTGTGGTGCACAATGCGGTGTGATGCAGTACAGGCATGATTATTGGATACTGCCGAAACATTAATATGTTTGTTTTATGTGAACATATAATATGTTTGGAAGCATTTTGAGCCCAAAAATATTATATGCTTGGAAGAATTTTTCCCAAAGAAGATTGTGCTCATTCCCAACATAATTTTCACTTTCACGAAATTTTTAGATCTTGACACCTTTTTCTGTAATACATATGTTGAAGAAATTATTCAATTTTATAAATTTTACCTTTCGCCTGGACGGAGAATCGAACCGAGGACCATATGTTACAGTTTGTAAGCCAACATACTATCCACTGGGCTACGTAGCTTTTATAGTCAACAGTAGACAATTATCGTTATAAGTTACATTTATATAGCATAGTTTGCAGCGCTCACGAGCCCATGCAAACATAACATTATTTAACAGAAACTTAAATTTGTTGGCCACGTGGAGCAGTGGTTAGCATTCTGCCTTGCATGCAAAGGGTCGTGGGTTCAATCCCTGCTCCGACCGAACACCAATTTTTTTTTTTAATTTACACACTTCGAAATGTGGGTTATTAAAGATTTACAGATCGAGTATAAACATACATAAATAATTTTATAATATACACCTAAATTTATTTAGGCGTGGACAGTTTTGTAGTAGCATTTAACACCATTTTAAATTAGAAATACAAATAAATATGAACATATATTAGCGAATATTTTTGTACTTAACTTTTTTTTTACCTTTTAGGCCGGTATTAAGTTGGCATTATCGCTCTAAAATGACACTGTTTTACTTTTTACTTTTCTTTAATAACTCATTTAAATGAAAATAAACTTTTTTCAATTGTTTTAGCTGCAAAACTCGAACTTAATGCCCGCTTTTATATTTGAAGGTGTCCGTCAACTCCTCTTGGACTACTTATTATTAAAGAGGAACTAAACTTTTTATACATTTTACTGTGTAATTTTTCACTATTTCCTCCTTTTTTCATTTCTCTTTCGCCCTTTCGTTATTTTTATGAAGATCCCTTTGTATTTTTTGTATATTTTCCACCCTTTTTTTAGTTGCTTTGCCTGAATATTTTGACTTACCCCTCGTACGTTCCAATTTCTTTTAACGAACCAAGAAAAAAATTGTGCCCATAATGCCAAAATGATAAACAAAACACATGTCCACACATACATAAAATGCTGCTCTCAAGGGGAAAACACATGCTCAGGGCTGCCAATAAAATTTCAAGAATAATCGTCACTTTTTTCAGAAAAAATCATCATAATCGTCACTTCCATTTTAAAAATCGTCAAAAAATCTGCAATGTTAAAATATTAAAACCAAAATAATTTTTTGATTAAAAACAAAAACATTTATTTCATATAAAGAAAAGAAAAATTAACACAACTATGCATTTCAACAACAAAATCATAATGAATTCAGTCTAGTATAAAAATAAAATTTAAAAAAAAAAAAACATTTTTATACATTGCTATGAAATTCAAAACATAGTATAACAAATATTTTTTTAATATATAGTTTCACTTCAGTAAGTTTTTTATTTAAAAATAGAAATAAAGAACTTTAATATTTACATATATGTTGCCCGATTTTCCAAAATTTGACAATTTGCACAAATTTTATTAAAAATAAAATTTTACAAAATTTTCTATAGAAATAAAATTTTGACAAAATTCTCTATAGAAATAAAATGTTGACAAATTTTTTATAGAAATAAAATTTTGACAAAATTTTCTATAGAAATAAAATTTTGAAAAAAAATCTATGGAAATAAAATTTTGCCGAAATTTTCTATAGAAATAAAATTTTTACAACTTTTTCTGTAGGAATAAAATTTTAAGAAAATTTTCTATAGAAATAAAATTTTGACAAAAACTTCTATAGAAATACAATTTTGACAAAATTTTTTACAGATATAAAGGCTTGAGAAAGTTTTCTATAGACAAAATTTTCTATAGAAATAAAATTTTGAAAAAATTTTCTATAGAAATAAATTTTTTACAACTCTTTCTGTAGAAATAAAATTTTAACAAAATTTTTTATAGATATAAATTTTTAACAAAATTTTGTACAGATATAAAGGCTTGAGAAAGTTTTCTATAGAAATAAAAATTTGACAAAATTCTCTATAGAAATAAAATGTTGACAAATGTTTTTGATAGAAATAATATTTTGACAAAAATTTCTATAGAAATACAATTTTGACAAAATGTTCTATAGAAATAAAATTTTGACAAAATTTTCTGCAGATATAAAGGCTTGAGAAAGTTTTCTATAGAAATAAAATTTTGACAAAACTCTCTATAGAAATAAAATGTTGACAAATGTTTTTGTAGAAATACAATTTTGACAAAATTTTCTAAAGAAATACAATTTTGACAAAATTTTGTATAGAAATAAAATTTTGACAAAATATTCTATAGAAAAAAATGTTGACAAAATTTTCTATAGAAATAAAATTTTGACAAAATTTTCTATAGAAATAAAATGTTGACAAAATTTTCTATAGAACTAAAATGTTGACCAAATTTTCTATAAAAATAAAATTTTGAAAAAAAAATCTATAGAAATAAAATCTTGCCAATTTTTTCTATAGAAATAAAATTTTGCCGAAATTTTCTATAGAAATAAAATTTTAACAAAATTTTCTATAGAAAAAAAATGTTGACAAAATTTTCTATAAAAATAAAATTTGACAAAATTTTCTATAGAAGTAAAATTTTGAAAAAACAATTCTATAGAAACTTGACAACTTTTTCTGTAGAAATAAAATTTTAACAAAATTTTCTATAGAAATAAAATTTTGACAAAATTATCTATAGAAATAAAATTTTGGTAAAGTGAGGTGTAGCTCCTACATGTATGAAATCTCTAGCAAAAACTTGCAATTGCTCTATCTGACTATTGTCAAATTATTCTCTCTTTTGGTGGCTCTAAATGTGTAAACGAACTGCTTCTAGTCCAAATTTTTGAACCGAGCTAATATCGTCATTTTTTGTGCAAATATCGGAAAATCGGCATATGCTATTTTTTGAGTAAAAAATCATCAAAATGCCGATAAATCGGCAAAATTGGCAGCCTTGCACATGCTGTTAAATGTCTATTCTCTTGGTTCCGAATGTCTAATCTCTTTACTCCGAATACTCATTCTAATATTCAAATTAAATAACATTTAGACTTAAGCATATAAAATTTTTTGGCCTTATCATAAAACAGTTTTTCGAAACAACATACAAGCGGTTTCACAGAAATTGCTCTCTTTTGATTCTCTCGCTGTGTTATGTCGATATCTTTCGTCAACCCTCCCGGTTTCCATCTCTCTCTCTCTCTCTCTGTCGCTCTCTGAATAAAATATCACAACATATATATGTTTACTCGAAATTTGTAAATTTATATATGTTTACATTCACACATATTATTTTTATGAGACATTCATGCCCCAAACATAATATATTCTAACATATTAACATATGTGTCCCAAACATTTAGTTTTAGTTTAGGAACATTACATGTTTGCACTTAAATATATTGTGTTTAAAAATTGTGCCCGAAACACATTTTGTTTATATCGGAACATATTGTGTCTTTTTTCACCCTTATACTTAATTATACTTATAAAACCCAACTCATTAAAGTTGATCATGCATGTCCTTAAAATACGAATGCAAATTTTGCTTAGCATAAAAGACGCATTTCTATAATATAAAGTTTGTTTCCTTGTTCAAAAGTCGATAAACCTTTCAATGAAGTCGTATTGTCCTTATAATTAAGTGATTTCACTTAAAAATTAGTATCATAGCATGCAAGAAAAATTTTGGGCTAATGTCTAGTACTAAGTTCGTTTTTGCGAAAAACGAATATCTTCATTTATCTCCGTAAATAGGGTCTCAAGCCCAGGGATGTTAACTTATTTATGCGAAATAATATACCTGCCTATTTTTTCGTGCGAAAAATCCAGGGTTGTATAAATATGTGTTTGAAAATGCTCAAAACAAAGATTTCGCATTTATTCCGCGCTAACGTTTTTTATATGGAGTATAACAGTTTTTCGTGCGAAAACGTTATCTTAGTACTAGGCTTAAGGTAAAAATTACTAATAATTCAGAAAAGTTTTTTAAAATTAATGAAATTGTTTCAAATTTGTTGTCTTTTTGCATCTTGAGTACAAAGCAAACAAGTATTCAAAAATAATGTTTTTCAACACTTTATTTTAAGGCCGTTTTTTACTTGAAACATTTTTTACTGGAAGTCGAGTCTGAATTTGGAAATTAAAGTTGTCTTTAACTCGTTTTTAAATGACTTTGCTAGCATATGAAAAAACAAAGCTGAAAAAAAAACGAAAAAATAAAATTTGCTTCCTAGAATCAAGTACACAAAACCCGAATTTAAAAGATAATTGTGTCTTAAAAGTATGCTTACTTGAATTCTCCACTTCTTTGGCTCGGAATCAATACCACAATCATTAAAATACCGACAAAATCTTTGTAACATGCATTTTCAGTGTGTGTTACCCAGGGCTATGGAGTCGGAGTCGGAGCCGGAGTCGGAGTCTTGGAGTCTGAAGATTTTGCTGGAGTCGGAGTCGGAGCCGGAGCCGGAGTCGTAGAAATTTTGCTCGACTCCGGTGAAACAACACTTCATATTTTTGTAACTAAAGAAATATTACAACAAATTAGATTCCATTAGGGTTTTTAATCAAACAACGAAAAACGAAGTACTGGATTTCAGGCCATTGAAAGTGTATGTATATGGGTGAAATTTCACGGTAATATAAAAAGTACGTTTTAATAGAATATGGGCTTAATTGATAAATTTTATTGTCCATTCTTAACATACTAAAATACAGATTTTTGACCCTGTACATACTCTTGATAAAGGTATAATTTTAAGGCTATATAGCAGTAGAACCTAAAGTTCTTTTCTTTTTTGGCCGAGTTCGAAGATGGGTCATACCGGTCATACTTGAAATTCTTTACATTAAATTTATGGCCTCCTATGTCCATAACTGATAGACCATTTATAAATCGGTGTTTCACAATTTTACTTCTATAGAAACACTCGTAACTGTACAGCTATTGCTGTCATCTATTGAATGGCAGTGGTTATTTGAAATTCCGCCCGTCCTAATGTTTGGCAGTTTAAATCTTTTACACCAAAAAAAAAGTGAACCCACCGTGGAAGAAAATGTAGGTTTATTTTAGAAAATTTTAACTAAAATAGTTTTCTAATTGCAACATGTTATAAATAAGTTAATATAATACATTTCATTTTCATTTCATTTTATTGAGTACCTACACAACAAGATCTCCGATTAATAATAAGTACAATAATTAAATTTAAAGATAAAAAG
This sequence comes from Haematobia irritans, assembly GCF_050003625.1. Taxonomy (NCBI): domain Eukaryota; kingdom Metazoa; phylum Arthropoda; class Insecta; order Diptera; family Muscidae; genus Haematobia; species Haematobia irritans. The sequence continues at coordinate 64,785,108 of NC_134401.1, read as the reverse complement.
AAAATAAATTAAAATTAAAATAAATAAAAATTGTATTAATAATAATAGAAAAAAAAAATATATATAGAAATTACTTTTAATATTCAATTGCATTGTATTATTGATGATTGAAATTGAAATTGTGATACTATATTATATCTACAAGCAAATTTTTAATGATAAATATTCTAATTTTGAAATAAATTTTGAATACTCTTCTTAAAAGATGATGCGTTGCTGATGCATTGTATATCGGGTGGTAGAGTGTTCCAGAGACGTATTGTGCCAATAAAGAACTGCCATTCGGATACAAGACTTGTCCTTATAAATGGTATTATATTCCTATTTCTATCTAACTGAAGAAATTTCTTTAAAAATAATTAATTTTTTCTGTTGTTTAGGAAAATTTCATATGTTGAAAGAAAAAATTGGATTTAAAAATTGTTAAAATGTTTTAGCGCTGTACGAAGTTCAAGACAGGTACAATTTTAGTAAATTTTACTCATTTGAGAGACTTATGAACTCAATTTAAGCAAACTTCTGCCATTTTAGGAAAATATGAACTATTTTATTTTGTAGTAAAATTGTGCACTATATTTGTATACAACTTTTTTTCTTATTTTTGGTTCACGTCATTAAAGTTAGCAAAAAATTATTCAAATAAGGAACATTTACTCATATTGTGCAAAATTTAACTGAAATCAACTAATCTTCATGAACTAAAATAAAGTTCAGTTGGCATTAGAGCCACTTTTTCTGGGTGTATATATCCCACACATTACATTTTTTAACATCGAAACTTTCTATCTGATTAGCCCGACATTTTGATTTTTGGGTATGTTGTTGTTAGTGTTTCTATTTTATATAGATCTATTTTTTACAAAATGCCTATATAGACCAATACCAGGATTTTACTTCTTAAACTTCTGGAAGCCTAATTATTTTTTGAAATTTTGTGGTTTTATAAATATTTATTGTTATACCCAAATTTTGATGTGATATCTATATAGTCTTGTGTCGTATTTTAATTTATTGGCCTGAAATTAAAATGTAAAGTTCTTTACATCCCTAAAATGCTGAGGCTTGTCGTCGAGGCGTATTAAAATTTAAAATTAGAGCTCTTTTTGACATATAAACACATATGGCAAAATAGAGTACTTATATCGGTCTATTTTGGAACACTACAACTTATAATTAAAATTGGAATACTGTTAAAATGAGATGTAGGTATACCACTTGGAGTCGACTCCGGAGTCGGAGTCGAGGCTAATAAGAAATACTGGAGTCGGAGCCGGAGTCGAGCAAAATTGACTCGACTCCACAGCCCTGACGTTACCTATATTAACTCATTATATTATTTTAAGTTTTCAATACATACGAGGTCAACTTAGGCTGCACTGAGAAAATTTAACTTAAAAACATTGCCTTGATTGAGATTGTCTCATATCGTATGATTGTATTGTTTGAAGTTTAAGCTTGATTTGTATAAATATGAGAGCAACACTGTGTGTTGTCTCTCTCGCGTTAAGAGAAAAGCAATATTTTCGGATATATTATATAAAGTTTCATGAATTTTATGATAGACTCCATAAATATTATAAAAAAATAAGAAGTGTACATCTCTTTTATGGAAAGTTCATACATTTATAAAAATTTACAAAATTTTATTATATTTTTATACCCTTCACCACTACTGTGGTACAGGGTATAATAAGTTTGTGCATTTGTATGTAACGCCAAGAAGGAAAAGTCTTAGACCCATCGTTTAGTATACGGATCGGCTGAGAATTAAATTCTGAGTCGATTTAGCGATGTCCGTCTGTCTGTCTGTCCGTCTCTCTGTATATGTAATTTTGTGTGCAAAGTACAGCTCGCAGTTTAAGTCCGATCGTCCTGAAATTTGGCACAGAGTTTTACATTGGCTCAAAGACAATCGCTATTGATCGGTTCAGATTTAGATATAGCTGCCATATATATTTATCACCGATGTGGTAATAATTGACGTATTTATAAACGTATTTTCTCAAAATTTCGGGCAGCCAAATATTTTCAGGCTTTCGTAAGATATGCAAAATATCGGCCAAATCGGTTCAGATTTAGATATATATGTTATATCTTTCGTCCGATTTGAACTTATATGACTTCAAAAGCCAGAGTTTTGCCCTGATTTGCTTTTTTGCACAAGAAGTACGTTTAATAGCATCATTAAGTATACCAAATTTCGTTGAAATCGGTTCAGATTTAGATATAGCTCCCATATATATTTTTTGTCTAATTTTTTCCTATATGGCAAAAAAAGCAAGAGTTTTATCCTGATTTGCTTCAAATTTTGCACAAGGAGTACGTTTAATAGCATTATTAATTGTGGTGAATTTGGTTGAAATCGGTTCAGATTTAGATATAGCTCCCATATATAACTTTCGCCCGATTTACACCCATATGATCACGGAGGCCAAAATCATTCTCCCATTTACGTTTTTTGCTGAGATAGCATGGTTATTATTCTAACTATGCATGTCAAATTTGGTCAAAATCGGTTCATATTAAGATATAGCTCCCATATATATGTACGCCAGAGTAGGGGAAATACGGTAGAATGTTTCATATTTTAGACCCATTTTCAATGGGAGAGTTTCCTCCAATTGACTCGATAGTTTCCACAGAGAATACATTTAATATGCTATTTAAGTGTGCCATCTTAATCTAATATGGCCAAAATACCCACATTTTACACAAAATTCTATGATGATTTCCCCATATCGTAGTCATATTCTACACACTGTAATGCCAAACTTTTCACAGAATGGTCGAATTTTAAAGCTCCGACTTGTGGAAATATCACCCGAATTGGCTAAATAATATATCACAACCCACAATTGACCACATATCTTGGCGAGATTTGGCCAATATTCTTGTAAAATCGCTGAGTAGCAAAAATTTTAAATATTACTCAAATTGTCCTATATCTCGAATACATATGTATATGTATATGTTTCATCCCACACAGAAAAAAAAGTGTCTTGTAAATTTAAGGACCATTTTAACTTCCACATAGTTCAACAAATTTACTCTAATATAGTTCATTTTTCGTAACCACAACGAAAATTAACTTAGCTAAAGGAAAACTTATAAAAATTCAGTAAATGTTTTTTAGTTCACTAACTACGAAATGGGAAGGATTTTTCCTTAAATAAATTTCCAACACAGTAGTTAATGCATCGTTGATTCTATTATAAATATACATGGGCAATATAAAAATCTTACTACGAAATGTGGACAATTTACTAAGAAAAAATTTTGTATGGAAAAAAATTTTTGTAGTAAAAATTAACTTAACGACATTACCGATTCGTACGATGGCTACCTACAGATTATTTCCCTTTTTACTATATGTTGGAGTGTTTTTACTCACATTGAAAATTTTAGATAAAGTAGAATAAAAAGTAGTTAATATAATCCTTGACGGGTGTATATAATTTTATATAGATTCCTCATAGATTTGGTATATATTTAACCTTAACTTATAGATAGAATTCCAACTAATCAATAAACGTGCTACTGGAAAATGTGAGTGCATCATGTGAGGGAGTTTTTAGAGACATTTTGTGTATACATCGTATGATTGTTTGTGTTTGTTATTGCGTCATTTATGCTGTTGTTGGTTGTTTTGATTCTAGAGACAATGGAATGTTCCTTGTGTGTTGTTGGTATCTTTTGTGGTGAGAGTTGTTTTCTTGCAATAGCGAGATCAGAAAGGGATCGTGTGTGTGTGTGGAGTTGTTTTTCTTTACGGCAGCTATGTATCCTTTATGACTATTTGTGTCTTTGAGTTTTATTGTTGCATTCAGTTATGTTGATGCATTTATGAAGTGCACACGTGGATTTAATTTTGCAAAATTGTACGTGCGGTATTGGTGTTTATTAATGAAAATACATTTATTTCGAAACATTTTAGAAACTGAGAAGTGAATGATGTGATGTTAGAGGAATCAAAAGCGCTTTTTATTGATAAAAAACAAATAACAGATTAAGGAACTGTATATTTCTGTTAATATGTTAGTTTAAAATTAGTGCGGATTTTAAATTGATTTACATAAAAAATATACAACATGAGTGGTAATAGAATGATTTATATTTATTCTACATCTGGATCACAGGTTGAGAATCATCCATTTTTTTGAATCTATATTTTTTATGTTACAGCAATTCCTACAGGTGAGTACTAAGTTCGAGTTTAGCCGCTAAAATTAAAAATAAATCACTAAGGGCCACTTTCTCAATGTCTTGTTATTATTTATCGTGTCGATAAAACAGCTGATCCCATACAAAAAATTTACTAACCGGAGGTCTATCCACCGGTTAAAATTAATCGGAGGATAAGAAACTGGCCATAAGCAAAGTATAAAATTATACGTCTTCGATACAAATTTAAATATAACTTGATGGAGAATAGCCCAAATCAAGTTTTTTATAAAGATTATTTTTTATAATGGATTATTAAAGAAAACTTATCATGGAAATTGCAATTTTAGCCGCTAAACTCGAACTTAATATCCACCTTAAATACTAAATGCTATACTGACAAGTGGAAATTATGTCTAATTTCATAATATTTTTTATTTCAAATATATTCTGAGAATAATTTCAATAACGTCCCATTTGTCCATGGATATTATTCCAATAATGTACCTACTGGATGGATTTTTCAATGTGGTAAGTTTTTCTATAAACGGTATTTTGTCCGTTTTTAATAAAACCAAAATTTCAATTTATTAAAAATAATTTTTTTCACTTGCAGTTAGCCAGGTCTTGTAATGGTAATTTTTTGAATATTCTTACTGTTTAATGCTAATTAAGCTGATATCCTTATTGGCTCTAAGAAATACTCTTGAAAACCGTAAGTTAAAAATCAATATGAACGATAGAATTAATTAATTAATAATATTTTTCTTATATTTTGTATAACTTTGCAATTTCAGATGATTAAAAGACAAATCCACCCAACAAAAGTTAGCCAAAATCGATTAAATTGGACAATTCAATTGAATATAGCAACTTATGCCACATATATCTTTCATATGGATAGAAAACATGGAAATTTAAATTAATTACTTTAGTCCTATTAACATAGAATATTACTCTTTTGAAGAAGCAATTACTAACTACCGACAAGTAACTGCATCCAACGTACGAATAAAAATATTTCCTTTGTTGTATATCATAAGCCATAGTTTTGTGTAATATTATAAAATTTTTTTGAAATAAAATACTGGTGGTTATAGAAAATTGACTTGCTTTGTACGAAAAATTTCTTAGTTGTATAGAGGCTTGTTGTACCTTTGATTCCTCAATTTCTCTACTTTTTTGAAAATTATACTGACAAACAGTTTATTTCAAACCAATTTCTTAATACAGGTTTCCCAAAAAATTGTTCATTTTTCTGGATAGCAGGAATATTTTGAATGAGTTTAACTATATTCTTCCCACAGCATAGTAATAATGAACTAAAATACGATGCAATACATGAAATAATTTATAAGAAAATCATGAACTTATCTAGATGAAAAAAATCTTTGGCGCCAAATCATGGTCATTCTTACTATGGGTTAGTTCATTTTTCATAAAAAATAGTAAACTTTTTTTTCGGTGCAGGGTGTTAGCCGATTTAATTTTTAATTCTAGCGATTTTGTAGAAGTACAAAAAATTGTCTCCAAATCGTTTCAGATATAAATATATGTATACGGGAATATAAACCTTGATAATAACTCCCAACAAATTTGAAGGAGTTGAGATGGTAACACAAATTTCTACATAATGGTGAAGGGTATAATATGGTCGGCCCCGCCCGACTTTAGACTTTATTTACTTGTTTTAAACTAAAATATGAAGTCAAACTTAAAGACCGAAAGAAAAACATTAAACTACACACAGAACAAAAGTCCGCTGTCAAACTAGTACTAAATTTAACTTATTTTTATTGCAAAAATCCTATTTATTTGTATTTAAAATTTATTATTTTTTTCGAAATGTCTCAAAAATGTTATGAACAAAATGTGGGTATAATATTTAATAACCGTACACATGAATTCAATGTAAACTAAAGCAAAAGAGAATGATCGCACTATTCCGAAAAATATTAAGAATGAACTAATAGTTAAAATGGTCACGATTTGGCGCCAATGATGTTTTCTTTAGGGCGTAATTTCGTAAATTGTAGTTAAAAAGTGTACCAGGTCGTTACTTTTCACTTCTTTCAAAACGCATTGTGGAATTCTCAAAAAGTGGGATACAATTTCAATTTTCGAGGTAATTTATTCAAACTAATGATGTTTTCTTTAAGGCCGGTATGTACCTCTAGCGAAATTTTCGGTAGCAAAAATTTATTTAAGTCTACAACAAAAAAACAGGGCTGTGTACACAAATTTTAAACCAGCTAATCGCTTTTAAAAATTGTTAATATATGTTCCAAATATTCCTCAAATAAATTGTTTATTATTTACAGACCTTTTAAAACTTTTACGCACACAATGATTGTAATAAATTAAATGTTTGCTGCCAAAATATGCTTTTGACAACCCTGTTATTTTCATTAGAGTTGCGTACCAGCTTACGAAATTGAACGCTACCGAAAATTTCGTTAGCATAAATACACACAAAGAAAATTTCATTAAAAGTCAGCCAACGAAAAATTTTCATTGATATAACGAAACGTTTTCATTAATACAATGAAAATATTCGTTAATAGTACGAAACGTTACGTTGATTTGCAGAAAATTCGTTATATTAACGCAAAAATTCGTTGTATTAACGAATTTGTTTCATTGGCTGACTTTTAACGACATATTTCGTTAATACAACGAAACTTTTTCTATTAGTGTATAGCAATACATTTCTTATGGGAATGAAATTTTTCGCTAGAGGTGCATACCGGCCTTTAGGATGTAATTTCGTAAATTGTAGTTAAAAAGTGTACCAGGTCAGTACTTTTCCCTTTTAAAACGCATTATGGAAATCTCAAAAAGTGGGATACAATTTAGTTCAATATTCGCACGAGGTAATTTATTCAAACTGTTTACTTTTTTCAGTGAGAAATGCATTTCTTCAATTAAAACCAAAATCATTACAATTCTTCCATCTGTGTGACGTCTATATCTCATTGTATTGATTACCATAGTGTGAAAGGAAGTTTGTACATAGATATGTGTAGTCACATATGAAAAGTGGGTGTAACCAAATTGGACTAGCATTAAAGTTTGGGTGGAGCCAATGTATGTACAAACGGATATGTGGAAAAATACGAAGTGTGTCAATGTGTAAGCGACTAACTCTTATACATATTTTTATATATCTCACACCTACTTCGAGAGTGGCATATCTTAAATTCGACATAGTCGACAATGTCTTGTAAATGGATTTGTGGAGAAGGAAAATTGCCAAATACGGCAATTTTGCTTGTTTACATATCCATCCAACCAAAATGCGCCTCATCACTAAAAGAATTTTGGGGTAATTTTTCTCTATAAACATTTTGAATTGAACACTGTTTTTGAAAATAAATTTCCACAATTTGGAAACCACACTGAGTAGAGACTCCAGTGATGCCAACTCCCGATGTGCAAAAAGCACCAAAAAATATAAATTCTAAGATACCAGTTCCCGCCACAAAAACTACTTCAACCAGCAAAAATTCCATGTACTACTACAACAAAAAAAAAAAAAAAAAACTTCTAAAGATGTATTATAGAACTTTTGGGTATTGATTTCATTTTAAGCATTTTTACTCTTATGAAATTATGAACCTCTTTCCAAGTGTACATCTTTATAATTTTTAATGCTTATTTTACACTAATTAATTTTTATCAGTAATGACTTCAAATTTCAAATATGTTTTCAGAGGAGAAAATAAATGTTTCGACGTTATATTAATATTTGCAGGGAGTCTATTTCTTATTTCAATTATGAGTACTTTTGTGAATTCAATACTAATGTTTTAAATGACATCTTTATCAAGTCCAGAAATTCTGCACTCGTCGCTAAACTTTTAAAACGAATACCATAAATATCAATATTGGTTAAAAACGATCAATACCACATTCATAACTATCAAACTCCATGGCAGAATTTTTGTATGAAAAGATGTACTCTTCAAATTAAAAAAAAAAGCACAAAAGCACTAAACGAAAACGCCAGAAAGCACCAAGTTGTTTTTTTTAAGCACTAAATAGCCAATTTGGTGCTTTTTGGTGCTAAAAGCACCAAATTGGCATCACTGGTAGAGACGTCACTTTAAACTGTCAAAACAGCCGACAACAGAGTGATTCACATTAAAACAAAAAAACATAAAAAACCCCTTAGTGGTATCAGTTTAACTAGGAGATTTGATTTATGAATTTAAGTGAATTCACCGCGCTGTAGTTTGTGTGCACACCGTAGAGGCAGGGTTGGCCTGTCCCAAACTGTGACTTTTGCGACATACATTTGCGACGGTATAATACGTATGTCGCAAAAGTCGTTATACTGGACAGGAGACTGAACTTAAAGCTAAGAAAGGACGAGAAATCCACGGTTACCATGTACTCGTGCAAAAGGCAATAGGGAAAATGTGGGGACTAAAACCGAAAATTGTGAACATTCCTAAGAATTGAAACTTCTTCGCACATACCATCGTCTTGGATATCATCGAATTCGCTGCCTAGCTGACGCGACTAAAGTATTTTCAGTTTGCGACTTTTGTTACTTTTTCTACATTTACGACGCGTTTGTGACGTTTACAACTTTGCGACAGTCGCAAACCTAAAAAAGTTTGATACAGACCATCTCTGCGTAGAGGGCTCTTTTACGTCTGCAATTGACTTATTTTTTAATTTGGCTTTAATTTGTTTTCTTTCCTTTGATTTCTTGATGAAACACCAAATATTGTAAAAGCATATAAAATTCTATACATCCTCACGTTTTTTGTAATGCAAACTGACTGATTTGTACGGTAATTCTCGTTTTCAAAAAAAATAAATTGAGTCACTTGACTGCGCAATTGAGTGGAATGACTGCGCACTGCATATAAACAAAACCATGGTGAATTCACTTGAGATGTCTATACCTTAATTGGTCTATGAATTTATTCTAATCTTGTATTGGTACTCAAATGAACAATCACCCAATAATTTATGTAAGTGTAAAACAGCACTATCTTACTTTATGCAAACAAAACTCCGCACAACATGCAAAAGAATCCGGCATAGTACATTTCTATTCATATTTAAATGTTCATCAAAATGGACCTTTCCCTCGCAGGTCGCATCACAAATGCATAGAATAAAAAATTCATGCAATCAGCAGCTCGCCAAAAGGTAGCTTACGTTAATTTCCAGTTCTTATTTGCATTTACTAACCAATTTGGAGTACAGCAAAAACATACACACAAAAAACTAATACATTTATTTTACGAATAGTGTTCACAAAAATTTTCCAAACACGGGATTCATAAATTTATGAAAACAATTCATAAAATAAAAAAATACAGGTTTTCATTGGCTACGAATGTATACATAATATGAATGGAGTTTTTATACCCTTCACCACTACTACAATAAGAGTATAATAAGTTTGTGCATTTGTATGCATTTGTATGTAAGTTTGTGCATTTGTATGAAATAGTGGCCATAGACCCATCTTTTAGTATACCGATCGTCTTAGAATTAAATTCTGAGTCGATTTAGCGATGTCCGTCTGTCTGTCCGTCCGTCTGTCTGTCCGTCCGTCTGTCTGTATATGTAATTTTGTGCACAAAGTAGAGCTCGCAATTTAAGTCCGATCGTCCTCAAATTTGGCATAGGGCCGTTTCTTGGGACAGATTAGCTATTGCTAAGAACTACAAAATCTCGTGGAAGTGAGAAAGATGTCGGGGAATATACAATTGGGCAGAAACAAAATTTTGAGCATTCAGGTCGAAAACCTATGTTGTTAGCACCTATATTACCTGTTTATTTTCATAATTCATTATGATTGTAAATATATAAATAAATAAATAAAATTTTGAGCACAATATTGTTTCGGAGAATTTTTTTTAAGCATATAATATTTTTGGGTGCAAAATGCTTCCAAACATATTATATGTTCACATAATAACATATTGTTTTTTGGAAGACAACATTATTGAATTTGGATGCAAAAATACAAAATGTTTGGAACTTAGACTACCCAAACATATATGCTTTCAAACATATTATATATTGGTAGAGATCAAACATATAAATGTTTGGGCAATACCCAAAAATATATATGCTTGAAGCAAAATATGTTTGGGAGTATATGTTACAGAAGCGATTTTTTGTGAGCGTGCAGATGAACAACTTAATGATCGTAGATCCTTCTAGCATTGTCTAAGAATGTTCTGGCGTTGCCAGAATATTGTAGTGCTACCAGAATGTTCTCGTATTGCCACACCGTCAGATATAAAAGCGCTCGCATGCTGCTAACGAGTCAGTCTTAATTAAAGCGTCAAACGAATAACTTCAGTGTGAACGAATTGTAAAGTGTGAAGTCATAGTAAATAAATTGTAGATTGTCGTTATTTAAAAGAACTGTGTTTTAATTGTCGGGCAATTAAAAACGCCTAAATATAAAAACGTAACAATATTTTATATTACTTATGATCACCAACGCTTCCATTTAATATATATTTTTTTGTCAATTTTTCACCGCAATAAAAATTCTTCGAATCGCGACGGCGACAAACTGTACTGAAAAACTTAAACACACGTGTTGCCTTCAAAACGTTATGTTTCGTTTTTTTTTTTTATCTCGTATTATATGCTTGTATTGTTACATATGAGAGTAACTCTATGTTGTGGTTCTCTCACGCTAAGAGAAAACCAGTATTTTTTGATATATTAAGTAATGTTTCAATGCCTTTATGAAACCGTCCATATATATTATTAAAAACTTCATAATATCACAAGAAGTATTTACGAAAACAATATATTATGTAAGTGTACATATTTTTTATGGAAAAGTCCATAAATTTATAAAAATTTATGTAAAAATTCATATTTTATTTTTTTGTGTGTATTTATCTCTCGCAGTTGCTCGAGCAACTACACCCTCAAAAAAATCGATTCTGTAACATATACTCCCAAACACATTTTGCTTCAAGCATATACATTTTTGGGTATTGTCCAAACATTTATATATTTGATTTCTTCCAATATATAATATGTTTGAAAGCATATTGACCTAAACAATATAATATGTATGGGTAGTCTAAGTTCCAAACATTATGTATTTTTCCATCCAAATTCAATAATGTTCTTCCGAAAAACTATATGTTATTATGTGAACATATAATATGTTTGGAAACATTTTGAACCCAAAAATATTATATGCTTAGAAGAATTTTCTCCCAAAGAAGATTGTGCTCAAAAATATTTTTCTGCCTAATTGTATATTCCCTCACATTTTTCTCACTTCCATGAGTTTTTTTAGTTCTTAGCACCTTTTTCTGTAATACAAACATTGTAGAAGAAATAAGAGAGAAGTTCACCAATGTGGTATCACAATGGACTGAATAGTCTAAGTGAGCCTGATACATCGGGCTGCCACCTAACCTAACCTAGAAGAAATTATTCAATTTTATAATTTTTTTTAAATTTTACCTTTTGCCGGACGGGGATTCGAACAGCGGATCACACAGTTTGTAAGCCAGCATATTATCCACTGGGCTACGTAGCTGTTATGGTCATCAAGAGATAATTATCGTTATAAGTTATATTTATATAGCATAGCTTGCGGCGCCCACGAGCCGATGCAAACATAACATTGTTTAACAACATAACATTGTTAAACATACATTTGTTGGCGACGTGGAGCAGTGGTTGGTACGTCCGCCTTGAATGCCAAGGGTCCTGCGTTCGATCCTTGCTTCGACCAACACCAATTTTTTTTAAATTTTTTTTTTAACCCTGCTATTATGTTGGGGTCATTTGATGACCCAAATCGAATTTATTATTACCCCATTTCTTTGTGGTGGAATATAATTAAAAGATCTTACTACTCAGTGCATGAATTGGTGAAATGTACTTAATTCAATAGGGTTTGTTAAAATTTTATGTTCGTAGGGCTTTTTATTCTTGGTGTATACACATAACAGGTTGGGGTCATTTTATGACCCCATATATTACACAGGGGAACAAACACGAACTTTTTTGTGTTGATTTGAAATTTATAGCAAATTTTAGTAATTTGAGGTCGCTGAATCCAAATATACACTTGGTTTTTATCCATCAGTTTGACTTTTCGAGATATACCGTTATTTTCATAATTAAGGCACTTCACTACATATATTGGAAAAATTTGAAAACGGTTCACCATTTTAAATAAAAACAAACCGAAAATCCCAAAGAATATTATCTTTTAGCCGTCTTTACATTGCTTTTCAATTTTCTAAGTAGTTTTAGAGATATCGTTTAAGTTTTGAAAAAAAAATTGAAATTTTTAACAAAAAAAAATTTGTTCTTTAAAAATTCCTACAAAATAAAAATGGGTCGAAAATCACAGTTCTGGTTCAGAAATAGTTAGTTTAATATATTTCGAATAAAATGAGCTTTATTTCATTACAATCGGTGCACGACTTTTAATATTGTTCACGATTTACTGAATTGATATAAATCGCGATTTCCGTATAAAAATTACATTTTCTAATGTGTGAATGTTTGTATGTAATAAGTTAGTTTTTTTTATGGTTCTGTTGATGAAGAACTGAATATTGTTTTTATAGTTATTTCGGACGATGAATCCAAATCTGCACGTGGTTCCACATTTCGGCGAAACCACATAGAGAAGCTTTGAAACTCAGAAATGTCACCAGTAGAAGATATATTATTCCACCCGCTGAAAAAATACTTTGGTGTTTGGTCGAAACTGGGGTTGAACCCATGACCCTTTGTAAAACGGGCATGCTAACCATTGCGCCACGGTAGCTCCCATTACCACCTACATACAACTTTTTTACAACCAAAAGGCGCGAGTAAATTAAAAAAGTGTAAATTTTTTCATTAAAGAAAAACTTTCAATAAAAGCATAACTGGCAAAATAAACGGTATGTTCGTCTCAACGACAGAAAATTCCAGTAACAACAACCTATTCCGATGATCCCAAACTATAAAAAACCTTTTAATTAGATACACATTTCATTTTATTTTACAAAATTAAGTGTGGGTCATGATATGACCCCAACATAAAATAAAATCTGTAAGTTTTTTCTAACATAGTAGCAGGGTTAAATATATTTTTTTACATATATTCCAGATACGTTCGGAATGTCCCGACATACTACTATATTAAATTTTTACTACGAAACTATAAAGAGTGTCTTATAATAGACTTAAAGTCAGGAAAGTGCTTGATATAAATGAAATGGGCTGAGTTAAAATCATATATTATTTTTTTATTGCAAAAATAAAAATTTTGTAGCAAAAAAAGGTTTTTGTATACAAGTTTGAAATTATGGAAGAAATTCAAAAACTCTTACAAAAGAAGAACGTGAAGTCGAGTATATATATAAATATTTTCGATCGAATCCTAAAGTTAACGATAACCATTCAAAAGCACATTATATTTAAATTCTAAACAATAATTTTACAACCAACACATAAATTTATTTAGGTGTGAACAATTGTTTGCTTTCTTTCATAATTTATTTTAAAGAAAATAAACTTATTCAATTGTTGCTTTGTATCATTCCCCACCATGTTATAATACAATTTGCCGAAAAAAGTTATAATGTTATTCTGGTTTTACCGATTCGAGTTTTGCCGCTAAAATGGGAAATAGTTTTAGTGCCAAAACTCGAACTCAATGTCCGCTTTTATTTTCGAAAGTATCCGTCAACTCCTCTTGGACTACTTATTAATAAAGGGGAACCAAACTTTGTTTTTTATAGATCTTACTGTTTAATTTTTCACAGTTTCCCAATGTTTTCATTTCACTGTCACAACTCTAATAAGAGTACACTGAAAAAAATATTGTCGTGATACCAAAAACTTCGAAATAAGAATACAAATTTTGCTTAGCTTAGAAGACGCATTTCTCTCATATAAAGTTTTTTTCATGTTCAAAAGTCGATAAACTTTTCAATTTAGTCGTGTTCTCCTTATAATTAAGTGATTTGACTTGAAAATGGGTATCATAGCATGAAAGAAAAAAAATTTGGACTTGACTTTAATAATTCAGAAAAATTCTTTAAAATTAATGAAATTGTCTTTAAATTTGTTGCATTTTTGCATCTTGACTACATCTTGAAATATAGCATAATTTCTACTGGAAGTCTTGTTTTTAACAGACTTTTATAGCATATAAAAAAAGCTGAAAAAGTGAAAAATTAAAATTTGCTTCATAGAGCCAACTACACAAAACTCACATTTAAAAGAGAATTGTGTGTTAAAAGTATCCTTACTTGAATTCTCCGCTTCATTGGCTCGGAATCAATACCAAAATTGTTAAAGTAGAGACACAACAAAGTAGAGAACAGGGCATGCTTTTTTTCAGTGTATAGTGTCCTTTCGTTAGTTTTTATGAAGATCCCTTTAATTACCTTTGTTTGAATATTTTGACTTACTCGTCCTACGTTCCGATTTGTTTTGACAAAACAAAAAAAAATTGTGCCCGTAATGCGAAAATGATAAACAAAACTCATGCTCTTTTTTCAAATGTCTTTTCGCTTGGTTCCGAATGAATTTTCTCTCCGAATACTCATTTTAATATTTTTACTTCAGCATATACAATTTTTGGCGAAGTCTTATATCACAACATATATATGTTTACTCCAAATTTGTAAATGTATACTTGTTTATATTCACACATAGTATTTTTCCAATCTTTAATGAAATTTTCTTTGTGTAAAAATATTTTTAAGGCGCCAATTGGTTACATTCATTATTTTACTTCCAGCATACGTTTTATGTCCCAAACATAATGTGTTCTAACATATTAATATATATGTCCCAAACATGTTATGCTAGTTTATGAATGCACTTAAAAATATTGTGTTTAAAAATTTGAGTTTCAAACATATAATTTTTACACTCAAACATATGAAAAACAGTCTTTTTCGTCCGTGTAGGCAGCGCGTGTGCCATAGAATCGTATCTGACAGGTTGGCCAATTGACTGACACGTGTCCGAGTATGTCAATTTCTAGGCGAAGCCACTGTTAGAGAACAACACTTACTTAGATTTCATTATGAACCAAGATGATAGCTTTACGAATAATAAATGGCAAGGTCTTGTGGTTGCACTAAGGTCAATTGGATGTAAAGGCGCGTACCATTGTTTTCAGCTTAAGTGAAAACCTGAAGCCCAAACTATTATCTCCAACCAGACAACCAGTTAGTTTAACACATAAAAATATTTGGAGTAGCCATAAATGATTTTTTTTACGGTTTCAGGAACATGGTTTAGGGGCTAGTAATGTAATGAATAACAAATGTATTTCCTGCAATGGTAAATAAACATAAATCTATGCCTGGGATCACGTTTACATTTTTCTGTAGCTGTAACAATAAAAGACGAAACGTGGATTGCCGAATAGTTGAAAGACCAAACGATGGGTATGAAGTTTTTGTTTGGTTTCTAGAATAAGGCATGGAATTTTACTAATACTAATTTCTTCGCGGGGTATAAGAATTTACAACTGAATAAGAAAATTTTATTCAGCATTCATAAAAATGAACAAAAACCGAACTAAAACCGAGTTTCCTCAAATTTAGTAAAATCTCTTATAAAATGATAACTCTGACTTCCTTTATTATGGAAAGTGTATCATAAATATGAATAGGAATTAGAAAAATATTTTAGTTCATTCGTACTAAGAAGTATTCAATCTTTTCAAATCTTAAACGTAAGTAAGTACAGTCGAAGCTCTGTTTAGCGAAAATCCAATTTAACGAACGTCCAAATTCTTAACATTGAGTATTCTAAAAAACGAACGATTGAACAAAATTTACGTTCGATTTAACGAAAATGCTTCTAATCTTAAGAAAATAAACAAGAAAAAAATTTGCAATATTTGACGATTGTGAGAATGGTTTAAGTCCTTCGGAAACGTCCACAAAGTGCGGCATTCCCATGATATTTAGATCGAATCAAGTGTTTTGAAACACATATTCAATGGCCGTATACCTAGGTAGGTAGGTAGGATAGATAGAGTGGCATCTCCGCTACGGGAAATCGATCTACCCCAGGACCGGTACAGGACTACTGTGTTAATGGACCAGAACCAGAAGGGAACGACCACCGTAATACAGGCTTGCCATTGACGAGGTAAATTGAACTCATTTCAATGGACATGACCTGGGAGAACTTAGTAGGACCATACAGGTTCTCATGAACCTGTCTGGGACAAACTCTTAGGGTCCATTTTTTTAGCCCAATTCCAATCGCATCAGAAAGGAATCACTTTTGGATTCTGTTGATCTAATAAGATTTTAAAATCAAGAAAGTATAGAAATCGATAAATTAGCACTTGAGCACTATTACTAGTCCTGTGATAGGTTCGTTAGTGGCAGTATGCACCAAGTTTCCGTTGGATCGCTATTTGGACTAAATAGTCTAAGGAGTTACTCAGTCTATTGTGATACCAAATGTGGTGAATTAATGAGAGCTACACGATTCTATATTTAGCTCAATGAAAAGGAGCCTCCTTCCTACAACAGAGGAGGAATATGAAATACACATGAATGTCAGCATCATTACTGAAAGGGAAAAACTACCGTTGAAAAAAAAAACTACCGGGAATTTAGGAGTAAATCTATGCGGCACAGGAATCAGTGAACAATGGTGTAACATATAGGACATGTTAGGATGTTACTATGAACTCTAACTTTGCTTGGCCCAGCTTGAAACCGGGCATACATCAAGGCGAATATTGACATGGGTGTATATAGGCCCTTACCTATTCTAGATATATCAAATTCAACAGTTTATTTTTTAAGTGCCTCTGTAGTACTTTAATTTTGCCAAATGCAAATTTTTCAAATATTGTAAAAAAAACTACGATTTACAATAAAAGTTAACATTTTAAATTCCCGTTCGATTTAACGAATTTTTCTAATTAACGAAAGGGCCTGACAATATATCGTTCGTAAGCTTCGACTGTAGTTCTAATTTTGAAGTAAAAGGGTGAGCACAAATATGTAATGTGTCAACATTAATGAAAAAAGTTCAATAAAATCATTCCATATATGAATTCAATTCAGTTAATTTTTTATTCTGTAGTATAGTGGTACATAAATATAGGAAAATGTTAACTAATACATATAGAATGCATTCTTCCTAATTTCTACGAAAATCACATCGCTCAAACAAATAAATATGTTTTTAGCGCTACACGAAATTCAACTTTCTTAAAAATTAGTTCATTTTAACTTAAAGAAGGGGTCACTTTTTCTGGTTGTAGGTGACAAATGCAGAGGTACAGGTACATGTACATTAGATAGGGTCACGAAAAAAAGTTGATGCGGTCACCCCCCAGTTTTGTAGCATATTCGAAGACAATTTCAGAATACCAAAACTTTTTTTCCGTGCACGCTACGACCCCCCGAAATACAATTTATTGTGCTGTGTCGTCATTTGAAGTCCGATCGAAAAGAAACGCATATCGTTGTTCGTGGTTGATCAGGGGCTATATTTCGTGCATTGGTCATTTTTGACTCCGACGTCAAATTTAATTTTTAATTTTTTTATTTCGCTTCGTATTCCCAATTTTGATTGATAACCATTATAAAGATCTTAACAAAATATGAAACTTTTACTTTTGAAGTATTTACTTATATTCATAAAAAAGTTACAGAGATTTTAAAAAGTCTATAGGTCACCCTACACACCACCAAAAAGTTTTTGATGTGTTGTCATGATGTCCGATCGAAACCACATGCACATCGTTATTCACATCTACGAAATTAATTTATAAGGCATTTAGAACACAAAACCTGTTTATCTGTAAATTTCTAACGGTACCTTTGTATACATATTCGTTGTTTGCACTACGGCATTTTCTGCGTTATGCAAAGTGCATGTGTTTTTGCTAGAACAATTTGAGAGCCTACTGTTTTAAAATTCTAACAATCACTTTCGCTACATGATTTTTTAAGTCTGTCCATATTTTTTTTGTTTATGAATATAAGTAAATACTTCAAAAGCAAAAGTTTCATATTTTGTTAAGATCTTTATAATGGTTATCAGAAATGGGCATCATAGGGGTATACGAAGCGAAATAAAAAAATTAAAAATGCAATTTGACGTCGGAGTCAAAAATGACCAATGCACGAAATATAGCCCCTGATCAACCACGAACAACGATATGCGTTTCTTTTCGATCGGACTTCAAATGCCGACACAGCACAATAAATTGTATTTCGGGGGGTCGTAGGGTGCACGGAAAAAAAGTTTTGGTGTTCTGAAATTGTCTTCGAATATGCTACAAAACTGGGGGGTGACCGTATCAACTTTTTTTCCCTTTAGGCCGTGACCCTATCTAATGTACATGATACTCGTGCACATGTGACATGCACTTTTTCAATGAGGCTTCTTCATAAATTGTGCTCGGATTTGGAGCTAAACAAATGGTATCTATAGCAAAATATTGGTCGTCTCGATAATGCGATAGCGTATTATTGCCTCAAATCCAACTACATTGCCGTAGACAAATGTTGATTGTGCTACCCACAATTTAAATCGAATTGGCTGTAACCAACAAGTATTCTGTTCATCTACATAAAGGGTGATTTGTTAAGAGCTTGATAACTTTTTTTAAAAAAAAACGCATAAAATTTGCAAAATCTCATCGGTTCTTTATTTGAAACGTTAGATTGGTCCATGACATTTACTTTTTGAAGATAATTTCATTTAAATGTTGACCGCGGCTGCGTCTTAGGTGGTCCATTCGGAAAGTCCAATTTTGGGCAACTTTTTCGAGCATTTCGGCCGGAATAGCCCGAATTTCTTCGGAAATGTTGTCTTCCAAAGCTGGAATAGTTGCTGGCTTATTTCTGTAGACTTTAGACTTGACGTAGCCCCACAAAAAATAGTCTAAAGGCGTCAAATCGTATGATCTTGGTGGCCAACTTACCGGTCCATTTCTTGAGATGAATTGTTCTCCGAAGTTTTCCCTCAAAATGGCCATAGAATCGCGAGCTGTGTGGCATGTAGCGCCATCTTGTTGAAACCACATGTCAACCAAGTTCAGTTCTTCCATTTTTGGCAACAAAAAGTTTGTTAGCATCGAACGATAGCGATCGCCATTCACCGTAACGTTGCGTCCAACAGCATCTTTGAAAAAATACGGTCCAATGATTCCACCAGCGTACAAACCACACCAAACAGTGCATTTTTCGGGATGCATGGGCAGTTCTTGAACGGCTTCTGGTTGCTCTTCACTCCAAATGCGGCAATTTTGCTTATTTACGTAGCCATTCAACCAGAAATGAGCCTCATCGCTGAACAAAATTTGTCGATAAAAAAGCGGATTTTCTGCCAACTTTTCTAGGGCCCATTCACTGAAAATTCGACGTTGTGGCAGATCGTAAGTCTATTCATGATGAAATGTCAAAGCATACTGAGCATCTTTCTCTTTGACACCATGTCTGAAATCCCACGTGATCTGTCAAATACTAATGCATGAAAATCCTAACCTCAAAAGAATCACCCTTTATATTAGATAACCAAATAAATGTGCAACCATGTTATTTTCTCGGAAATTATGTATCTAATTTCGGCAAGCATATTTACATATTCATGAACATTTATCTGGGTATCAGCTTATATGGGGGCTATATATAATAATGGACTGATGATATCAAGTCCCAAATTTCTGATCGGATTGAATGACCAAGTTAGTATACCCGCAATGATATTTGCTTCTACATTATTTTATATTACAGAAGAGAAAGTGGTGAAACCTAAATAAATCATTTGGATTGAGAAAGATGTCTATCTTTAATTGCATCTGGTAATTTTCCCCGAATGCCGGTAGCACAACATATATCTTTTCTCATTCTTATCTCAAAACGTTTAACCCACAAAGAAAGAAAATGTAGGCTAGTTTTAGAAAAGTATAACTAAACTCTATTACAAACACCGATACCATGTTGGCACCACGCCGATTTCATAAAAATAAGTAAATATTTTTCGAAAGAAAATGTACTAGACATACACAGAAAAAAAGTGTCTCGTAAATTTAAGCACGTTTTTACAATAATTTATTACAAGAATTTTCCAGAATTTTAGTGCAAGTGCAGCCGCCTCAATTCCTATTTATCAATGATTGATAGCAGCGTAGCTGACGTATGTCCAATTTGCAACCAAGGGCCATACGACACGCGTCATCTTTTCTCTTGCCCAGCTAAACCAACCCGACTTACCGCCAGGTCACTCTGGACGCACCCCACCTTAGTCGCAGAGTTCCTCGATCTGGCCACAAGCTGAAGTACCAAAGCGTATAACATAAAAATGGATGAAATCACAATAAACTGTTACAACAACTGGCAATTCCTATAGTTAATAATAGTTCACACAAAAAAAATTTTTTGATTTCAATCACGAAAATCGCGGATTCAATCATTTTTTAATTGAAATGTCTTCAATCACAAAAATGATAGTATCAATCACCCATTATGATTGAAAACCAACACGATTTTTAATTAAAAATTTAATTGACTTTTGTCACGGAATCAATTAATTGTGTGATGGAATCAATTAAAAACGTGATTGATTTTTAACATAAAATTCAATCACAGTTTTAATTGAATCAATTAAAATTTTAATTAATTTCGCGACAAAAATCAATCAACTATTTGATTCATTCAATTAAATAATTAATTGAAATTGGCTATAAATTTCTATTAAAAAATTTATATATTGCGACCCCAAAATCGTATTTAGTTTTTTTTTTTCTTTTGAAATAAAAGAAAATATGTGTTTCTTATAAAACATATTTAATATTTTATTATTTTTTGAATTATGCAATAGACAAATAAATTTGGTTCTTGTCATTTGTGTTTTGTTCTAACATAACTTACAAATACAACTACTATCAATAACAACTATAGGGTGAAAAAATAAATTATATAAATCATTATCTTCCTTATAATAATAACCATGTTAGTATGTTGCTTCTAATATGTAGATGCGCCTAGATTTCCAATAAATCAGCAGCCTGTAAACTAAATTAGTTTTTCTGAAAGTAAACAGAATAATTCGAATTTAATTTTGTTCAATTAAAAGTTAATTTTGTTAAACATTACCCATTAGCGTAGCTAGACAATTTTCCTAGGGGGGGCTGTAGCCCCCCTAGCTGAAAATTTATAGACTGCACTTATAGGTTCAATTAATGTTTTATTTCATAAAAATGAATAACAATATAGGCATCAAAATAACTCGACAATTAATTTATAATAAAGCAACTAAAAGTAGTTCCACACTTTTCCCAGCAAAAAATTGGGAATTGTTCTAATGTCACAACTTTAACCCTGGAAAGTCATCCTTATTTTTTGTACACTAACGTCATCCTTCGTCATTTTGACTACGGCTTTTTTCAAAACGCAATAATTTGCATCGTGAGCAAAAATGAGAACCAAAATTGAGTTAATTTCCTTATTCAATTTGTTTTTAATTAGTATGAGACAAAAATTCATGAAATTGTTGTTTTGGTATAACTTAAATTTATCATTTCCCAATCGACCAAAATGCATTTTAAATCGAAAATGAAATTATGCGTCGTCATTTTGACGAAGGATGACTGTCCAGGGTTAAAAGCACTTCCAAAAATGTCCTCACAAAGAAGTTAGTTATTTTAACTACACAGGAAGTTTTTTTACTTCATTTTTTCATATTTTAATGCGTAATTTTTTGTTTTCTTTAAAAAAAAGGTAAGAATAAATAAAATAGTACAAATTATTCAAATTTTGCCACAAAAATGATAAATTCATTATAGAAATTTTTGAAAATATTCGAGGGAAAACGTTTCAAACAAGCGTTAGAATGCATTAAAAATCATAAGAAATATAAAAATTAATTATTTGGGAAAATATAACAAATTTTTTTAATTCACATTCAAAACACTGAATTTGGATCACAACTTAAGAAGTGATGCAAATTCATTGCAACGGCTGTTGAAACGGTGGACATTCGTTCTATGACAATTTCATATTACATTCATCGCTTCTCCGCCAATTTTGCACCACTTCCGGACCCAGAAAGAAGATTTTCACTTCTTTTTGGCTATGCTTTTTTGCAGCATTATTAAGATATTAATTTATGAAAGAATAGTATCAATTACTATTTTTTTAATTAAATTGACTAAACCAGACTAAACAAAATAATAAAGGAGCTTTAGTTATTCAACTAAATCAAAAGTTCAACCACAGATTTATTTTATAAATATCAGATTTCAAACATTGCCATCGGCAACTGCTACCACAACTAAATTAATTCGATTGTGCATGAAAGTCTTTAGCGGAACTTTGTGCGGTTGTATATACTTGTTTAATTTTTAGAAAAATGTAAAATCAAATTCTGGGGGGGGCTAAAATTTTTCTGGGGGGTCTAAGCCCCCTCCCCAGAGGCCTTCCTACGCTTATGACATTACCTGCATAGAATATCAAGTTCAATTCTTAGTTCCAGATTTATGATTCCAGATTTATGATCTTTTATGATAAAAAGGTGTATTAAGGAGCTCGGTAATTTATTTTTAGTAACAATTCCTTTCCAAAATTTCCCCATATTGAAATCGTCTATTAAGATTTGAACCAATCAGATACAAAAATAATGGGAAAGCAATGTAAATGTAATTTGGTATTATATTGATGATACTTTGCAAATTCTGGAAATAGAAAAAAATATAAATGAAAAATACCTATTTTTATTATTTTCGGATATTTTTCATATTTTTAAATCCAAAAGAAAGAACTTTTTTACCATTACATAATTCAGCTCATTAGTTTATATACCAGATATACTGCTCTCTACTTGGGTTCAAACTGAAAAAGGCAGGTAAAACAAAAATGCAATTTAATGCCAAAGCTACTTCGCAACTTCAAGGTGAATCTTCAAAACCCATACTGCTCTTGGTTTTAAGAAAACTAGGAGTGAAAAAAATTTATAATTTTAAAAGATCAATACGGTACCCACTTTTTTATTGCAAACATATTATTATATATTTGATGAAATGATGGAGTTGATGGGATTGATTGGTCAATTTCACGAAATAAAATTGGTCACTAAAAGAAATGAATAAAAAATATATTATTTTAGTCCGTTTAAGGTAAACAGGCTTCAATGGAAAACGCTATTCACATTTCACAATTCCTTACCTTCAATAAGCGTAGATTGTTTTCCATTTTTACAATACCACAAAACACAGACACAGGTAATTTCAAATGCGTTCTGTCGTATATTTTTTTCAAACCTTTACCACGTGGCCGTTTGTTGTTGCACACTTTATTTATTTCAACCCTTCGCTATGATTTGTTGTTGCGTTCAAAATATTTATGCACACATTTTGAATGCAGCAGACAGAATGTCGCCAATCATGTTTTTCAATTTACGCGAAAAACAAAAACCCAACCGTTCGTTACGAGTTACTTCCACAGACTGATCTCTCCATCATACATTGTTGAATAAATACACATTCTCTTGTTCTCTTTTCGCTCTTTCCATTGCTCAAAATTATTCAGTTTCAATCACAAAGGTGATTGAATCAATCACATGTGTAATTGGAAACGGAAAAAATTTCAATCACGTTTGTAATTGAAAATTATTTCCAAATTGATTGAATCAATTAATATTTTAATTGGAAACGTAACAAATATCAATCATTTTTTTGATTGGTTTTTATTCGGATTTGATTAAATAATTAATTGAATCAATTAACATAATAATTGAATCCGTTTCCAAATTCATCTAAGTGTTTAATTGAAAAAATGTTGGTGATAATTTTTTGTGTGTTGGTACAACATCTCTCAATGAAATATTTTTAGTTCACATGTAATTAAATTTATAGACATTTCCCAATAAACACAAACGTTTGAAAAATACTAAAATTCAATAATTTTTCAAACATTTTTTCAAAGGATTAGGGTAATATTCAAGTTGAGAAATTGTTGAGAAAATCGCGTTCTCAACAAAAAACAGACATTACCCTCAACAGTAAAATTCAACACAATAGCTATAATTTCTCAATTGTAATCCTCAAATTGAAATGCATCGCTACTCAATAATTTCTCAAACAGTTTTCAATGTGAGAAAAATAAAAAACTAGCATTGTTGCGAATACTTTCAAACCACAATTTGTATGAAAGTCAATCCTAGTTCCAACTGAAAGTCAATACTAAATTTCTAGGGATTTTGTAAATTTTATTATTTTTTCGTTAACAAATATAATAATCTTAAAAATAACATTAATAATATATGAAAATAATAATATTATACCAATCAAAATGTAATTATCTTATTAAACGTATTAATAAATAAAACTATGAATACAACTTTAAATATCTTAAACATTTTTACATGTATAATTCCATTTCCTCCATAATGTTGGTGTCATTAATATGCTGGCAATTTGAAATATTTACTATCGAGGAACTTGCTGGCTTGTGTGTTAGAATAGATTCCAGCAAGAGGAAATCACAAAATATCAAACTGATGACGGGATGTAAATTGATGTAATGCACATTTTCATCCAGAAGTTCTTGATATAGGAATTGTTGCACTTTGTTTTAATTGGTTGCACTTTGTAAGTTTTCTGAAAACTTTTCTTTGTTGTTTCCTTCATCGGTTTTTCATCGGCCAACATCTTCCAAGAATATACCATTCAATGATTTTAGTTTTCTGCAAAACAATCGAGTTTTTTGATTTCCATTATGTTTTCATTTCACTTTTTATTTTGACTTACCAATTTGTATTTCTTCCAACTGACCAGGTACTTCGTGATTTCCTCAAGAACGTTGGTATTACAAAATTGTTGTTATTAAAATACTGGCAATTTTCAGGAACTTGATGGCCAGATAATTGGAATAAATTTCCAGCAATTTCAATTCACAAAATAACAAATTAAACCGATGATGCGATATAAATTAAACTATCGATGTGATGCGAATTATCATCCAGTAGTTGTTGATATGGAAAAGCATAAATACCAAGTTTTTTTGGTTGCACTTTGATTTATGGAAACTTTCTCTTCTCGATAAGCCACTACCATTTTTCATCGGCCAGCCTCTTAATGTGTCCAAGAATCAGCATCCAAATATTTTAGTTGTCTGCAAAGAGATTTGAGTTTAGTGACTTCCTTCAAGTTTTCATTTCGTGTTTTAGTTTTACTTACCAATTATTATAAGCAATTTCAATTGATTATTAAAAAATTTCCACATTTTTGTATTTCTTCCACGAACTTTGTTGTCCAAAATAGTATTGAAAACCATGTGGTTTTTTCGTTGCATTTCAGGGTAGTGTTTTGTCAAAGTTTTCTCCAATTATCTTCAACACATTTTCAAAGTTTTCGTCAACATTTTGCCAAATTGGTTGTAATTCGCAAACAATTTGAAGATGAATTGAAGATGAGCTTTTTCAAGTCAAGTTGAATTTATGTTGAAAATGATATTTACCCTCAAACTGAAGAGGTGTTGCATTTGAAAAACGCTCATCCTGTGTTTATTGGGTTTCGTCAAAAATGGGTAGATATCATTCCATGAAGTTTTTGCTAATTTTAAGTTAAACGTTTCATCGTTCTTATACTGATATGCATTTAAGGGT
Organism: Haematobia irritans; assembly: GCF_050003625.1. Taxonomy (NCBI): domain Eukaryota; kingdom Metazoa; phylum Arthropoda; class Insecta; order Diptera; family Muscidae; genus Haematobia; species Haematobia irritans. The sequence continues at coordinate 64,759,329 of NC_134401.1, read as the reverse complement.
ATTGTTTTTAGAGTAAATTGTGGACAGATGCGATGAAATAATGCATAGTACAGAGATATTTCTCGGCAAAGTGGAATAAAGTTAAGATGATGTTAATTGAATTTTGTTTGAGAGTGAGAGCATGCAATGCAATAATGACAAATAGTTGTGTATATCTGAGCGTGAGGTTGTTTTTATTTTTGTTTTTTCAGTGGTTTGTGTGTGTGTTTGTTATTCGCGAATGGTTATTCCCAGCGGCGTAAATCGAGAGCACTTTCGATTTAAAGCATTCACGGAGCCCTTATTTTAGAGGCAATACTCATACGATTAGGTCTTATAAAATAATCCCTTTTGTAAGACCTCTTCCTTCTTTACAAAAAAAGTTGATACTCATTCATCATTCATTGCAAAAACAGGCCTTAAAAAAGGTCTTTATTAACTAAGATCGCTATTCCTTTTCTCATAACATACTTGTCGTGGCCTTTTGAAATGGCTTATCTGGGACAAGTGTTTAAAGACACATTTTAACCCTGGACAGTCATCCTTATTTTTTGTACACTAACGTCATCCTTCGTCATTTTGACTACGGCTTATTTCAAGATGCTATAATTTGCACTGTGAGCAAAAATGTGAACCAAAATTGAATTTATTTTCTTATTCATTTTGTTTTTAATTAGAATACAACAAAAATTCATAAAATATTTGCATTTGTATAACTTAAATTTATCATTTCCCAATCGACTAAAATGCATTTTAGATCGAAAATGAAATTACGCGTCGTCATTTTGACGAAGGATGACTGTCCAGGGTTAAAGAACTCCTAATAGGCCTTGTTTGGTATTGTGAATTACAATGTGTTCTTGCAACGAGGCAAAATAAAACCATTTTTAAAAAGCAACTAATATTCTCATAGCAAGCTCTTATAATTTACGAGACCTTTGAAAAGCCCTTATGCCGTAAGCCAATTTATAAGTTTTTCGACAACGAGTCACAAACATTATAACGGCTTTAAAAAAAAGACATGTTCTCATATGCGCACTTCTTTAATCTAAGAGACCTTTGATAAGCCCTTATGCCTTAAGTTTATAAGTAACCGAAAGTTAAGAATAAAAATAATTTTGCACAATTTAAAGCAACACGTGTTTCTTCATTCGGGTTTGTGATTTCGTTTGAGCAAGTCCAGGTATTTGTTTTTTATTTTAAGTAGCTGAAGTGTCAAATATGCGGTAAGTATATATTTTTTGACGAATATTGTACTATATTGAATTGCATTATAATAATAATTTTATAATAATTTTACTTATTTATTTAGCGGCAACTTCTACCATGAAAGCCAATGATCTGTTCAATATGTGGAAATCAGACGTCCAATACGAAATCAGTTCCTATGAAGATGGTGATTTATTTTTTATAGTACAATTTTATATAGTAAAAAATAAAATAAAAAGAATTCTGCACAAATTTTGGGTTTCTTGTTTATATATGAAATTTGGAGTAGGTCCTTTATAAGGTATGTAAACAAGGCCTTTTAAACAGCCTTCATAAAAAGGCATTAAATAGGCATTATTTTAAACTCCTATTAAGAGGCCTCTATTTATATATGCTTCATAAAGCCTTTTGATGTATACATTATAAAAGGCCTTATTTTATCACACATTATAAAGAACTTATTTGAGGCACTTCCTAAAAGGCCTTAAAATAATGACCTTATATTAGCCCTTATGCTGTAAGTTGAAGTCGGAGCCCTTGGTCGGCTATGACACCCTGTGTAAAAATACAATGAATATGTAATGGGAAGTCAATGCCTTGTGTCTGCAAATAAATGCCTTTTCAAAGGCCTTATGAAGAGCGATTTCCGCCGCTGGGTTTGTCTAGATGAGGTGTTGTTTTCAATGAAGGCACATGCGCTTATGTTGTTGTAGGAATGTTTTGTTTTGCTTGGTTTTGTTTGGCATGCTTCAGTTGTATAGTTGGTGTTGGTGTGGGCTGTTGCATCTTTTTAGCAGTTATGTAACAAAGGAATATAAAGATATGGAATATTTTGGTTTTTTGAGACATATATTGGTGTTTGTTTATTAAACCTTTTAAATGAAAGTTATTAATATTTTAGCGATGAGATGTACGATGGCGAAGTGATGATCGGTAGCTTAGAAAAAAAGTTATTAAGAATGTTCAATATTTAGGGAAAAATGCTGAAATGGAAAGTATATTGAAATTATTTCATTTTATCTAATTTAATTTTTATTATTCAATGTAAAAAATAAATATTCAATTTCAGAGTAACTCCGATGAATTTGGAAAATTTTTTGTTACGCCTCAGCGTATAGTTTAATCATAAATTGGTAAGTATTCTTTTTAAAATGTGGTTTTCTTTTAAAAATAATACGTTTATGTATATTATTATTTGCTAATTATTATTACTTTTTTTGGAAATCAGTTTATTATTTTTCTTTGTTTTAAAAAATATTTAATTTCAGAGCAACCCCAGATGGATTCGGGCAAATTTGTATATTCCTCCTCTGCGTATAATTTAAAAGAGAAATGGTAAGTTTTCTTTTAAAAATTGGCTTTCTTTTCACTAGAATATTTACGTTTTTATGACTTTTTAATATCAAAATTACAGGTTTTTAACACTTTATTTTAGTATTACTTTAATCAAATATTTTTGGAAACCAATTTAATATTTTTAATGTAGAAGACAAATATTTAATTTCATAATAACAATTTGGAAACATTTTTATGAATTGGTACACCCAGAAAAAAGTGCGTTCGAAACTAAAGGAAAAAATTTTCATCAATATAGTTTATCCATTTTATTTCCATTAAGGTAAATTTTTGTGAAAAATAATAAAATTTACTCGTTTCAGTAAAAAAAATCCTAAACTGTAAGCAGTTAGGAATAGTTCATTAACTAGAATAAGGCATGGAGTTTTACTCATACTATTTTCTTCGTTGGGTATAAGAATTTACTACTGAAAAAGAAAATTTTATTCACCGATAACAAAGCATTCGTAAAAATAAACAAAAACCGAACTAAAACCAAGTTTCCTCAAAATTAGTAAAATTTCTTATAAAATGATAATTGCGACTTCCTTTATAATAGAAAGTTTTTCATACATACGAACAACACTTGGCATAGAAAAATATTTTAGTTCATTCGTACTAAGAAGTATGCAATCCTTTCAAAACTTAAGGAAACACACTTGTTAGAATATAGGAAATTTTCCTAAATTTCTATTGTCTACCTGTCATCGTAATCGATGTGTTTGCGCGTGGGTGTAATCGATATATTTGCGCGTCGGTTGTTTTTTTAGTTGGAATCGCGTTGTTTCGGAGAGATTGTTAAAAAATAATATGGTAACATAATATAATAAATAACAAATAAAATATATAAAATATTTGTTATTTTAAATTAGTGAGAAAAATTTTCGTTTTTTTAAATAAATCTATCAATGTTCGTGATAGTGTATAAAGAAAGGAAACACCAGCAGAATAACAACCCTTTCATTTGTCTTCATTTTGGAATCTTCAATTATCAGGTAATAATCAGTGACGCTAACCTTTTGCAACAAAAATGTTTTATGATTTTTTATATTTGTAGGTATTGAAATTGTAAAAGGAGGACAAAATCGTTAGGCAGCAACTTATTAAAAGTGAAAAGTACAAGAAGAAGAAAAAGTGCGTTTTACAGTTGATAATATCACACGGAAATTGGAAATAGTGGAATAATAAACTAATATTTCAAAGAGATTCGATGCTGTTGATTCTTAATAAATATATTCAATATATTAATAAAACATGTCTTTTATTGAAGATAAAATTGCTTATAGAAATAAATAAAATTGTATTTAAAAACGAAGGTAAGCAGTTCTAATTATGAAGTAAAAGTTTTACCACAAATGAGTAAGATTTGTCGAAATGAATGAAAAAATTTCAATAAAATCATTCCATATATGAATTCAAATTAGTTAAATTGTTTCATTATGTAGTATAGTGGTATATAAATATAGGAAAATGTTAACTAATATATGGAATGCATTATTCCTAATTTCTACGAAAATCACATCGTTCAAACAAAAAATTTGGCGCTATACGAAGTTCAACTTTCTTCACAATGAGTTCATTTTAACTTAAAGAAGGGGTCACTTTTTTCTGGGTGTAAGCTTTCTTTAACATTCTTTTAACCAGAATATTTAGTTTTTTTTTATACATATTATTATTTATTTAATTAGATTTTTTGGAAACCAATTTAATGTTTTTATTTAATGTAAAAATATTTAATATTTAAAAAATAAAAATATTTAATTTCAGAGTAACCCCAAATGAATTTGGATAACCTTTCATATTTCCCCTCAGCGTACAATTTCTGGCTTTCTTTTAACATCATCAATAACAAGACAGTTTTATGAGTTAATATATTATTTAAATCATTATTTCTCTAATTGTTTCAGGTACAAACATTTTGAGGTACCTTTATCTAAGAAAAGTTGAATTCCTTACACCATTTGATAAAATGCCCCCAAATATGGTAAGTTACAAGCTCTTTATATTAGCTTGTAACTTACCATATTTGGTAAGTAAAATATAAAAAATTATATTTTATTACATGTTAATTTTTAACAATTTTCATTATTCCTTCCATTTTTTCAGCAAGATATGTGAAAATATATTTACGATGAATAAAAAACTAAGGATAAGTCAAAATGTCCAAACAGCGAGTTAAAATAAACTACTTTCTTGTTCCATGTGGCCGTAATTGTTATTCACAAAAATCATTGTATTAAGAACTTCCATCATAAGTTTTTATAATAAAATACTTTTGTTTAAAGAAAGTTTACTTTTAATCTATGAAAATTTTCGTAATAGTATAACGGTTTGTTATTCATTTAATTATTTAATTTCTCTGTTCTGTGGAATGATTGATATAAAATAGTTTAGTCGTCGACATTTTAAAGAGATTGTTAACCAAATTTTATTATCGGGTTTCCCAAAAAATAATCAAGTTAACCAAAGTAATACTGACTTTTTAACTTAATTTTATGGGATAGATCATGGTCAATTTTACTATAGTTTACTTCATTTTGCAATGGAAAAGGGTTCACTGTGTAATGACTTTTTTCAGTTAAAAAAATTGCCAAAATGCCTTTAGCGCCATACGAAGTTCCAGATGGTTGCATTTGTGGTAAAATTTACAAATTTTAAGAAATACTGAAATATTTTGTAGGAAATATTAATATCAAGGAACCTTTGGAGGAATTTTAACTAAAATATAATAATTTGCTTGAGCTAGACTAGGGTTTAATTGGCTTTAGTTACATGGAGGGTTTACTGTTTTTTTTAAGTATACGAAAGAATAAGTGAAAAACAATCTATTGAACTCTGGTCCTCAAATGCGATTAACCAAATACGATAATACATCTGGAAACCACTAGAACGTTGATTCCGGATGTAGTTCAGCCAGGATCAATATATCATATATTCCCCTTCAGTTCGACGAACGTGTCTCAAACTGGTTGTTCCATTTGTCCTAAAGGGTGAGGACTATCCCTTTTATTGGTAAAACAACCGGTGAAATTAGCATGGGGTTGTCATAGGAATGGTAAATTGACCGCCGCATAGGTAACTATAAGCCAATCCATCAACCGGTTGCTTTCAAGTCATCAATTAACCAGTTCAAATAGACATGCCAGAGAGACAGTTACATTGCTTTATAAGTTGTACCTTGGAAGCTCATTTGGATGGAGAAATTAAAAAAAAAAACTAAAAAAAATGTTTCCACCAATTTCACTTTTTATTTTTATCACTCTTTATTACACTTTTATTTTCTAATTATTACAATTTGAAAAAAATTTTTTGCTCCCATCACGGGTTGAACCTGGGTTTGTTGGCACCATAATAGAACACATTAGCACACCCAAATGTTCAAATGTTTGTGATATTGGTAGAAAATTAACAATATAATATGAACTGTCCCTGTTACAGATGCCTAAAGACCAGAAAGGTGTGATTTAGTCCTGTGATAGAGGCATTTAAACCAGTCAGCGGATAGGTTCATTGTGTTCTAAAGACAATTGCATGAAGTGTCTACCAACCAATACAACCAATCCTATGACCAGTATAAAATCCCAACTGCTTGGAAATAGGGGTCAATTGCCATCCAAAAAATTGAAGTGTCGGAATCAAAAGGGTTAATATAACAGGTTGGCTGATAAGGCCCCCGGTTTGACACATAGATGCATATTATTTTTATATAGTACCAACCTTCAAATGATTCGTGTCAAAATTTGACGTCTGTAAGTCAATTAGTTTGTGAGATAGAGCGTCTTTTGTGAAGCAACTTTTGTTATTGTGAAAAAAAACCGAAAAAAAGGAATTTCGTGTTTTGATAAAATACTGTTTTCTGAAGGGAAAAAATACAGTGGAAGCAAAAACTTGGCTTGATAATGAGTTTCCGGACTCTGCCCTAGGGAAATCACCAATAATTGATTGGTATGCAAAGTTCAAGCATGGTGAAATGAGCACGGAGGACGGTGAACGCAGTGGACGCCCGAAAGAGGTGGTTACCGACGAAAACATCAAAAAATCCACAAAATGATTTTGAATGACCGTAAAATGAAGTTGATCGAGATAGCAGAGGCCTTAAAGCAGAGGCCTTAAAGGAACGTGTTGGTCATATCATTCATCAATATTTGGATATGCGGAAGCTCTGTGCAAAATGGGTGCCGCGCGAGCTCACATTTGACCAAAAACAACAACGTGTTGATGATTCTGAGCGGTGTTTGCAGCTGTTAACTCGTAATACACCCGAATTTTTCCGTCGATATGTGACAAAGGATGAAACATGGCTCCATCACTACACTCCTGAGTCCAATCGACAGTCGGCTGAGTGGACAGCGACCGGTGAACCGTCTCCAAAGCGTGGAAAGACTCAAAAGTCCGCTAATTTTTATCGATTATCTTGAGAAGGGAAAAACCATCAACAGTGACTATTATATGGCGTTATTGGAGCGTTTGAAGGTCGAAATCGCGGCAAAACGGCCCCATATGAAGAAGAAAAAAGTGTTGTTCCACCAAGACAACGTACCGTGCCACAAGTCATTGAGAACGATGGCAAAAATTCATGAATTGGGCTTCGAATTGCTTCGCCACCCACCGTATTCACCAGATCTGGCCCACAGCGACTTTTGCTTGTTCTCAGACCTCAAAAGGATGCTCGCAGGGAAAAAATTTGGCTGCAATGAAGAGGTGATCGCCAAAACTGAGGCCTATTTTGAGGCAAAACCGAAGGAGTACTACCAAAATGGTATCAAAAAATTGGAAGGTCGTTATAATCGTTGTATCGCTCTTGAAGGGAACTATGACAAAAAAATGTGTTTTTCTTTGTTAGACCGGGGACTTATCAGCCTATATGTGATCCTCATCTAGCCTGTATGTCCTTCTTGTCGTTAAACTATAAGGCAGTTTCTACCTAAAATCCATGAAGCGGCTTTAAAACCATGTATTGACCTCTGAACGCAATTCACATTAACTTAAATCGACCTTGAAACCAATCAGAACTTTGAAATAGAGATTTTGAGCCTGGAAACCTTTCCAGCACCTGTCATTTTCCTATGTACCTTTTTATGTTTGGTACCATAAAACCTTGTTGCGAACAGGCATCACTTACCTTTGGCAAAATATTTGATTAAGGTAACAGAGAACTGCAACCTGTGTTTTTTTTCGTATTGTAATCTTACCCACAAAATGTCGGAGGCAGTGAGTAGAACACCAGTTACCGATCTTTTGCATTAATACAAATGCAAAAACAAAAACACTATATATTTTGGTCATATACACACCCTGAGTGTGATTGCACTCAATAACTAGCAACCTGTGATGCCAACTCCCGAAGGGCAAAAAGCACCAAATATATTTTATAAATTCTAACATACCAGTTCCCACCATAAAAACTACTCCAGCCAGCTAAAATTCTATGTACTACTACGAAAACAACTTCCAAAGATATATTGTAAAACTTTTGGGCATTGTTTTTATTTGAAGCATTTTTCTATCCAAGTGTACAGCTTTATAATTTTTAATGCTTATTTTACTTTCATTCAATTCATTTTGACCAGTAATGACTTCCAAATTTCAAAATATGGTTTTTCAGAAGAGTAAATTTGTCTACATTAAATTTGGAAGTATTAATATTTTGAGGGAGTATACACCCAGAAAAAAGTGACCCATTCTTTAACTTAAAATGAACTCATTGTGAAGAAAGATGAACTTCGTATAGTGCCAAAGACATTTTTATTTGTTTGAACGATGTGATTTTCGTAGAAATTAGGTAGAATACATTCCATATATTAGTTAACATTTTCCTATATTTATGTACCACTATACTACAGAATGAAAAAAATTAACTGAATTGAATTCATATATGGAATGATTTTATTGAACTTTTTTCATTCATTTGGACAAATCTTACATATTTGTGGTAAACCTTTTACTTCAAATTTAGAACTGCTTACCTTCATTTGTAACTACAATTTTTTGTATTTATATATGCAATTTTTTCTTCAATAAAAGACATGTTTTATTAATATATTAAATATATTTATTTAGAATCAACAGCATCGACTGGCCTAGAAATATTAAAACACATTTTTTCTTCTTCTAGTACCTTTCACTTTGAATAAGTTGCTGCCTAGCAATTTTGTCCACCTTTTACAATTTCAATACCTACAAATATAAACAAAAAATCCTAAACCAATTTTTTCACAAAAGGTTAGCGTCACTGCATATTACCCGAAAATTGAAGATTTCAAAAATGAAGTCGAATGAAGGGGTTGTTATTCTGCTGGCGTTTTCTTTTTTATAAACCAATTTTCAAAAAAACGAACATTTTTCTCACTAGTTTAAAATAACAAATATTTTATATATATTTTTTTTTGTTTTTTTTATTATATTATTTTACTATATTATTTTTTAACAATCTTTCCGTATACCATAACAACGCGATTCCAACTACAACAAATATATACGGCCGTAAGTTCGGCAAGGCCGAAGCTTATGTACCCTCCACCATGGATTGCGTAGAAACTTCTATTGAAGAATGTCATCCACAATCGAATTACTTGGGTTGCGGTAACACTTGCCGATGGAAAGGTATCTTAAAACTTCCTAACACCGTAATATATACCACATAGTCCATACGTGGTATATATTAAACTAAAAAGGCCGATTAAATACGTATATAATTAAGTTTAAAGTTTCTATAGAAATAAAATTTTGAAAAAATAAAATTTGGAAACAATTTTCTATAGAAATAAAATGTTGACAAAATTTTCTATAGAAATAAAATTTTGACAAAATTTTCTATAGATATAACATTTTGACAATGTTTTCTATAAAAATAAAATTTTGGTAGATTATTTTTGGCTCGAGTGGCAACCATGATTATGAACCGATATGGACCAATTTTTGTGTGATTGGGGATCGGCTATATATAATCATAGACCGATACGGACCAGTTTTGGCATGGTTATTAGCGGCCTTATACTAACATCACGTTGCAAATTTCAACCGGATCGGATGAATTTTGCTCCTCCAAGAGGCTCCGGAGATCAAATCTGGGGAACGGTTTATATGGGGGCTATATATAATTATGGACCGATATGGACCAATTCTTGCGTGTTTCTTAGAGACCACATTCTATCACCATGTTCCAAATTTCAACCGGATCGGATGAATTTTGCTCCTCCAAGAGGCTCCGGAGGACAAATCTGGGGATCGATTAGATGGGGGCTATATATAATTATGGACCGATATGGACCAATTCTTGCATGGTCGTTAGAGACCATATACTAACGCCACGTACAAAATTTCAACCGGATCGGATGAATTTTGCTCCTGTAAAAGGCTCCGGAGGTCAAATCTGGGGATCGGCTTATATGGGGGCTATATATAATTATTGACCGATATGGACCAATTTTGGCATGGTTGTTGGAGACAATATTCTAACACCACGTACCAAATTTCTATTTTTCACGGATCGGATAACTTTTGCTCCTCTAAGAGGATCCGGAGGTCAAATCTGGGGATCGGTTTATATGGGGGCTATATATAATTATGGGACCATGTGGACCAATTTTTGCATGGTCATTAGAGAACATATACCAACACCATGTACCAAATTTCAGCCGGATCGGATGAAATTTGCTTCTCTTAGAGGCTCCGCAAGCCAAATCGGGAGATCGGTTTATATGGGGGCTATATATAATTATGGACCGATGTGGACCAATTTTTGCATGGTTGTTAGAGACCATATACTAACACCATGTACCAAATTTCAGCCAGATCGGATGAAATTTGCTACTCTTAGAGCAATCGCAAGCCAAATTTGGTGGTCCGTTTATATGGGGGCTATACGTAAAAGTGGACCGATATTGACCAACTTTTGCATGGTTGTTAGAGACCATATACTAACACCATGTACCAAATTTCAGCCGGATCGGATGAAATTTGCTTTTCTTAGAGCAATCGCAAGCCAAATTTGGGGGTCCGTTTATATGGGGGCTATACGTAAAAGTGGACCGATATGGCCATTTTCAATACCATCTGACCTACATCAATAACAACTACGTGTGCCAAGTTTCAAGTCCATAGCTTGTTTCGTTCGGAAGGTAGCGTGATTTCAACAGACGGACGGACGGACGGACGGACATGCTCAGATCGACTCAGAATTTCACCACGACCCAGAATATATATACTTTATGGGGTCTTAGAGCAATATTTCGATGTGTTACAAACGGAATGTCAAAGTTAATATACCCCCATCCTATGGTGGAGGGTAAAAACACCCTTTAGTTTCGAAGACACGTTTTTCTGGGTGTATTTCTTATTTAAATTATGAGTACTTTTTGTGAATTAAATACAAACGTTTTTCGTGACATCTTTTTCAAGTTCAGAAATTCTGCACTTGTAGCTACACTTTTCAAAAGAATACCCTAAATAACAATATTGATTAAAAAAGGATCAATTGAGTCTTTTAAGCTTTTGGCAGTCCAATCAGAATTTTTTGTATAAATAGATGTCGTCAATTAAACTCAATATTGTTCAAATTAAAAAAAAACACCAAAAGCACTAAATGAAAACGCCATTAAGCACCAAGTTGGTGTTTTTTTGACAAGGCACTAAAGGCCGAAACACAATGAAAAAAATCAGGCGTATGCTTTAGCTTTTTTCTTTGCTTTAAAGCGGCTTTATTTTTTCCAACACACATAGAAAAGCGCAATGCTCGCTTCATAAACATAAACAAATTTATATTTCAATTACAAACTTGAGGCAACAAATGTTTCTAACGTCAAAAACAAAACAGCCTACCAAAGCCCAAAAAGTTGAGTTAAAAAGTTAAACGTTAAAGACATCGAAATATCGATTTCCGACTCTATAAAGTATATATATTCTTGATCAGGGAGAAATTCTAAGACGATATAACGATGTCTGTCTGTTGTAATCACGCTACAGTCTTCAATAATGAAGCAATCGTGCTGAAATTTTGCACAAACTCATCTTTTGTCTGCAGGCAGGTCAAGTCCGAAGATGGGCTATATCGGTCCAGGTTTTGATATAGTCCCCATATAAACCGACCTCCCGATTTGTGGTCTTGGGCTTTATAAATCGTAGTTTTTATCCAATTTGTCTGAAATTAGAAATCTGGAGGTATTTTAGGACCATAAAGAGGTGTGCCGAAAATGGTGAGTATCGGTCCATATTTTGGTATAGCCCCCATATAGACCGATTTCCCGATTTTACTTCTTGGGCTTCTAGAATCCGAAGTTTTTATCCAATTTGCCTGAAATTGGAAATCTAGAGGTATTTTCTGGCCATAAAGAGGTGTGCCGAAAACGGTGAGTATTCGGTCCATATTTTAGTATAGCCCCCATAAGAACGATCTCCCGATTTAACTCCTTGGGTTTCTAGAAACCGTAGTTTTTATCTGATTTGCCTGAAATTGTAAATATTCTGGTATTTTAGGCTCACAAAAACGTGTATCGGATTAAGTTTTTATCGGTCCATTTGGTAATGCCTCCATATAGACCGACTTCACTTCTTGAGGGTGTAGAAGGCGCACTGATCATGAAAATTGCTTGAAACTTAATGTAAAATTTCCAGATTTTACTTCTACAGATTTAAAATTTCAAATCAAGACGTTATTTTATAATTTTCTTGCACACTTACCAGAGATGTTAATGATTCCTCTAAAACTCAAACAAAACTGGTTCTTATAAATCCAGAATCTGATATAGTCCTCATAGGTGAAATCTTTAAATTTACCTTCGGGACGTGTCCTCAAGTCCTCAAGCCCTCCTGAAATTTCAAAGGAAACCCTAATATTTGGTTCATGGTGGTGGGTATTTAAGATTCGGCCCGGCCGAACTTACTGCTGTATATACTTGTTATTCTATAAGCCTTATATAAAAATAGGTATTCATTAATCATTAATAACACTATTATAGTTATCATGCGTTTTTAGTGATCAGTTGGCAACACATGTCGTTACATCTTGTCAGTTTCATCGTAGTGATGAAGATCGAATTATAACCAGTTAATCTTAATAAAAATAAAGTCTCAACATTTTAATGATTTTGTGGCGAAACATAATTTTCCAGGCTAAATTAATTTATACAGAATACATTACTCATAATATACGATCATTTTATAATTAGTCAATATGTTAGTATCGATATTAGTATTAATCGAACCGGATTGTATTCGAATATAAAATTTATTGTTATTAAAAACACATCACTAATCTAATGGAATTCATCTATTTAATTTCTCGAGCTAATTTTCCACGCATTTTTCATTAAAGTAACAAAAGGAAGTTTAAGATGACGTTAAATTTATATAATATTGGTAGGTATGAATTTTGTAGGTCTATTTCTGCAGTTCTCTTATTTGGATTAGTATTTTGAAAAATGGTATCAAAATAGGGTTTTTATAAGAAAAGATCGCCCATTTTATACGCATTGACATATCATGATATACAAAATAGCATAAAACAGCGATAAATTAATAGGTATTGCCCAAAAAAAGCAATTTTATCAAAGTGTTAAAGAAGGGTACATCCTACAATAAATTTTTACAATTTACCAAAGACTTGTTAAAGATTTGGTAAGTTATTAATCGTTTATGAATGCTATTTTTCACGAAATAGTTTATCAATCATTTATAAACGTCAATTAACTTTTTATGAATACGGCTGTAATTCTATAAATACATATTTACAAATAACATTATGCATTTAAAAATAGTATTATTTTACGCTTAAGTGCAGTATGATCTTCAGATAGGTCCAGTACACCGAAAAAAAAGTTTACTATTTTTTATGAAAAATTAACTAACCCATAGTAAGAATGACCATGATTTGGCGCCAAAGATTTTTTTCATCTAGATAAGTTCATGATTTTCTTATAAATTGGTTCATGTATTGCATCGTATTTTAGTTCATTATTACTATTATGTGGGAAGAATATACTTAAACTAATTCAAAATATTCCTGCTATCCGGAAAAATGAACAATTTTTTGGGAAACTTGTGTTAAGAAATTGGTTTGAAATAAACTGTTTGTCGGTATAATTTTCAAAAAAGTAGAGAAATTGAGGAATCAAAGGTACAAGAATCCTGTATACAACTGTGAAATTTTTCGTACAAAACAAGTCAATTTTCTATAACCACCAGTATTTTATTTCAAAAAATTATTATTATATTACACAAAACTATGGCTTATGATATACAATAAAAGCAATATTTTTATTCGTACGTTGGATGCAGTTACTTGTCGGTAGTTAGTAATTGCTTATTCAAAAGAGTAATATTCTAACTAATTAATTTAAATGTCCATGTTTTCTATCCATATGAAAGATATATGCGGAAAAAGTTGCCGCATATTGATTTTTAACTTACGGCTTTCAAGAGTATTTTCTAGAGCCAATAAAGATGTCAGTTTAGTTAGCATTAAACAGTAAGAATACTCCAAAAAATTACCATTACAAGGCCTGTCTACCTGCAAGTAAAAATAATTATTTTTAATAAATTGAAATTTTGGTTTTATTAAAAACGGACAAAATACCGTTTATAGAAAAACTTACCACATTGAAAAATCCTTCCAGTAGGTACATTATTAGAATCATATCCATGGACTAATGGGACGTTATTGAAATTATTCTCAGAATATATTTGAAATAAAAAATATTATAAAATTAGACATAATTTCCACTTTTCAGTATAGCATTTAGTATTTAAGGTGTATATTAAGTTCAAGTTTAGAGGCTAAAATCGCAATTTTCATGATAAGGTTTCTTTAATAATCCATTATAAAGAAAATAATCTTTATAAAAAACTTGGTTTGGGCTATTCTCCATCAAGTTATATTTAAATTTGTATCGAAGACGTTTAATTTTATACTTTTCTTAGTGATTTATTTTTAATTTTAGCGGCTAAACTCGAACTTAGTACTCACCTGTAGGAATTGCTGTAACATAAAAAATATAGATTCAAAAAAATGGTTGCATCTCCAACCTGTGATCCAAATGTAGAATAAATATAGATCATCCTATTACCACTCATGTTGTATATTTTTTATGTAAATCAATTAAAAATCCGCACTAATTTTAAACTATTAACAGAAATATATTGATAATATATATATTATTTGTTTTTTATCAATAAAAAGCGTTTTTGTTTACTCTAACATCACATCATTCACTTCTCAGTTTCTAAAATGTTTCGAATAAATGTATTTTCATTAATAATCACCAAACCGCACGTACAATTTTGCAAAATTAAATCCACGTGTGCACCTCATAAATGCATCAACATAACTGAATGCAACAGTAAAACTCAAAGACACAAAGTCATAATGCGCTTTACAGACTATCAGTTATTCCGGACGGAATGTCGGTGTTTGTAAAGAATCTTACAGTGTGTCGGATCGATACGACTTGTCGGCGATGACTAAATAATCGGTAAATGTGTTATCGATCCCATAAACATGCAGCAGTATCGATTATGCCTTCGGACTTAACTTATAATGTGCACAATGTATGGGATATGTTCGACACAAGTACTGTCGTCCGAAATAACTGATAGTCTGTAAAGCGCATAAAGGATACATACCGTAAAGAAAAATAACTCCACACACACACGATCCCTTTCTGATCTCGCAATATATTGCAAGAAAACAACTCTCACCACAAAAGATACCAACAACACACAAGGAACATTCCATTGTCTCTAGAATCAAAACAACCAACAACAGCATAAATGACGCAATAACAAACCCAAACAATCATACGAGATATACACAAAATGTCTCTAAAAACTCCCTCACATGATGCTCTCACATTTTCCAGTAGCACGTTTATTGATTAGTTGGAATTCTATCTATAAGTTAAGGTAAAATATATACCAAATCTATGAGGTATCTATAAAAAATTATATACACCCGTCAAGGATTATATTAACTACTTTTTATTCTCCTTTATCTAAAATGTTCAATGTGAGGAAAAACACTCCAACTTATAATAAAAAGGGAAATAATCTGTAGGAAGCCATCATACGAATCGGTAATGTCGTTAAGTTAATTTTTACTACAAAAATTTTTTTCCATACAAAATTTTTTTCTTAGTAAATTGTCCACATTTCGCAGTAAGATTTTTATATTGTCCATGTATTTTTATAATAGAATCAACGATGCATTAACTACTGTGTTGGAAATTTATTTAAGGAAAAATCCTTCCCATTTCATAGTTAGTGAACTAAAAAACATTTACTGATTTTTTAGAAGTTTTCCTTTAGCTAAGTTAATTTTCGTTGTGGTTACGAAAAATGAACTATATTACAGTAAATTTGTTGAACTATGTGAAAGTTTAAATGGTCTTTAAATTTACAAGACACTTTTTTTTCTGTGTAAGAAGAAATACTTATTGAATTGGGAGAACAGACGAAGTATTGGGTTATTATTTTCATAATTTGACCTAGAACAAGGGATTTTGAGCAGCTGATAGTTTCGTGACGGCCTCAGAGGAACATTCACAATGATCCGATTCAAAATATAGACACAATCCGTTCGTCCGTGAATAACATTAGGCTCATATAATTACGTGTGCAGGCTCATATAATTACGTGTGCTTCAACTTTTTTTAAAGCGAAGCATATAGCGAAGAAGGCATTGATGCTTTTTGAAAATCAAAAATAACTAAATTTTGTGCTAAAAGCACCAAATTGGCATCACTGCTACCTTGCATTTAAGTACCCACAACGATATAATTGGACATTTTTAGCTCGAGATATGATTTGTCTAGTGAAAAAACGGACGAAAAACTAAAAATAACGGGATATCTCAAAAACTGTTCCATAAAAAAATTTTAACCTTCGTTTTCGAATTCAGCAGATGAAACTACATTATAAAAGTCACCTTTCATCAAATGTACATATATTTTCCCTGTAAACTAGTGTAAGTAATTGAAAACGTAAAATTGTTCAATCATTTTCTTCGCTTATTTTGATTAAAAAGTTAATTGTATCTGTTAATAATTATACCCTAAACCAGATAGTGCTCAGGGTATAATAACTTTGTATTTGTATTTATTTATGTCTTTGTTAAACCAACACAACAAAATATACTCTTATATGTGAGAGTGTTGGCTTCATTGGTGGTACATTATTGACTTATATCTACTACATTAGTTTGAATATATCTGTCATAGTCATATTATTGCTTATGCGTTGCATTTCAAATGGCAGATTGTTCCCGAGACGTTTCGTTCTTACAAAGAATTGTCTTTCAGAGTTAAGACAATTTATTCTGGGAAGGATTAGTTTCATACCCCAATTTGAGCGTGCAAATTTTAGGCGACAAAATAAGTAATCTAGTTTCGTTGTTTGTATTATGTTGTGGAGTAGAATTAGATTCTTGATGTTTAAGTAGTTTTTAAACGAAGCATTAAAAATGTTATATGCATACACTGTTAGACAAATATGTTTTTCATATGTTCCGATATAAACAAAATGTGTTTCGGGCACGATTTTAAACCACAATATATTTAAGTGCGAACATGTAATTTTCCTAAACTAACACTAAATGTTTGGGACATCTATGTTAATATGTTAGAATATATTATGTTTGGGGCATGAATGTTTCATAAAAATCATATGTGTGAATACAAACATATATAAATTTACAAATTTCAACTAAACATACATATGTTGTGATATTTTATTCAAAGCGACAGAGAGAGTATAGAGAGAAATAGAGATGGAAACCGGGAGAGTTGACGAAAGATATCAATATAACACAGCAAAATAGTCAAAAGAGAACAATTTCTGTGAAACCGCTTGTATGTTGTTTCGGAAAACTGTTTTATGATAAGGCCAAAAATTTGATATGTTTAAGTCTAAATATTATTTAATTTGAATAAAGAGAATATACATTCTGAACCAAGAGAATAGACATTTGAAAAACAAACAGCTTATGTTTTCGCCTTGAGAGCAGCATTTTATGTATGTGTGGACATGTGTTTTGTTTATCATTTTGGCATTATTTTTTTCTTGGTTCGTTAAAAGAAATCAGGGGTCTTCATAAAAATAACGAAAGGGCACTATACTCTTTTCAGAGTTGGGACGGTAAAATGAAATAAGGAGGAAATAGTGAAAAATTACACAGTAAAATGTAAAAAAACAAAGTTTAGTTTCTCTTTATTAAAAAGTAGTCCACGAGGAGTTGACGGATACCATCAAATATAAAAGCGGGCATTAAGTTCGACTTTTACAGCTAAAACAATTTAAAAAGTTTATTTTCTTTAAAATGAATTATTAAAGAAAAATAAAAGGAATTTTAGAGCGATGGTGTTAAATGCTAGTAATAAACTGTTCACTCCTAAATAAATTTATGTTTATATTATAAAATTATGTATGTATGTTTATACTCGACTCCACGTTCTTCTTTTGTTAGTTTTTGAATTCCTTCCAAATTTTAAAGTTTTGTACAAAAACAGTTTTTTATTACAAGATTGTTATTTTTGCAATAAAAAATAATATTTTATCCAAAAATCATTCAATTTCGTTTATATCAAGCACTGCTACTGACTATAAATCTTTAATAACGCACATTTCGATGTTTCATTTAAAAAAATTAATATAGTATAAATATAAATGTGTAAATAAATAAAAAAAAAAAAACAAAAAAAATGTTCGGTCGGAGCAGGGATTGAACCCACGACCCTTTGCATGCAAGGCAGACATGCTAACCACTGCTCCACGTGGCAAACAAATGTATGTTTCTGTTAAATAATGTTATGTTTGCATGGGCTCGTGGGCGCTGCAAACTATGCTATATAAATGTAACTTAAAACGATAATTATCTACTGGTGACTATAACAGCTACGTAGCCCAGTGGATAGTGTGTTGGCTTACAAACTGTATGGTCCTCGGTTCGATTCTCCGTGCAGGCGAAAGGTAAAATTTAAAAAATTTATAAAAGTGAATAATTTCTTCAACATTATTTGTATTACAGAGAAAGGTGCCAATAACTAAAAAATTTCGTGGAAGTGAAAATTACGAGTATGTTAGGGAATGAGCACAATCGTGTTTGGGAAAAATTCTTCCAAGCATATAATATTTTTGGCTCAAAATGCTTCCAAACATATAATATGTTCACATAAAACAAACATATTAATGTTTCGGCAGTATGCAATAATATATGTGCTTCCTGCAAAATATGTTTGGAACATATGTTAAAGAAGCGATTTTTTTTGAGGGTGTATTGAGATATGCTTTCATTTCGTTTTTTATTGAAGACATACCTAACGATGTCATTACAAACTATTTTGAGTCTGTGACTACCATGGGAATCACAGTTTCAAAAACCTTCGCTGCTATATACACTGAATAAACAATGAACCCTTTTCCATTGCAAAATGAACTAAACTGTACACGGATGAAAAAGACTGTTTTTCATATGTTTGGGTATAAACATTATATGTTTGGAACACACATTTTTAAACACAATATTTTTGAGTGCAAGCATATAATGTTCATAAACTAGCATAACATGTTTGGGACATATATGTTAATATGTTAGTACATATTATGTTTGGGACATAAAATGTTTGTAAATATAATATGCTTGGATGCAAACATATATTAATTTAGAAATAGCCTATAAACATATATGTGTTTAGTAGATTGGAGCGCTATTATACAGGGAGCGATATTGAATTAAGTTGGTGGTTGTTGCTTGTTATTACAAAATTAGCATTTTATTTTTCCTTGGGCAATTGATCAGCTACTTCTTTGATCCTTACAAACTGTGTGGTCCGCTGTTCGAATCCCCGTCCGACAAAAGTTAAATTTAAAATAAAAAAATCATACAATTGAATAATTTCTTCTACAATGTTTGTATTACAGAAAAAGGTGCTAAGAACTAAAAAATCTCGTGGAAGTGAGAAAGATGTGAGGGAATATACAATTAGGCAGAAACAAAATTTTGAGCATTCAGGTCGAAAACCTATGTTGTTAGCACCTATATTACCTGTTTATTTTCATAATTCATTATGATTGTAAATATATAAATAAATAAATAAAATTTTGAGCACAATATTGTTTGGGAGAATTTTTTTTAAGCATATAATATTTTTGGGTGCAAAATGCTTCCAAACATATTATATGTTCACATAATAACATATTGTTTTTTGGAAGACAACATTATTGAATTTGGATGCAAAAATACAAAATGTTTGGAACTTAGACTACCCAAACATATATTGTTTAGACCAATATGCTTTCAAACATATTATATAATGGAAGAGATCAAACATATAAATGTTTGGGCAATACCCAAAAATGTATATGCTTGAAGCAAAATATGTTTGGGAGTATATGTTACAGAAGCGATTTTTTGTGAGGGTGTAGTAATATTGACCATGATTTAGCCCTTAAGATTTTTTTCTGCTTGTCTAATTTAAAATTCTCTTAAATTTTAGTTCATCTATGGCATTGTATTTTAGTTCAATTTTACAACACCATAAGATTTATATACCCCTACCAAGTTCAAAAGTCAGTATTATTTTGGTTAACAGATTCTTTAAAATGTCGACGAATAAACTATTTTTATATCAATCATTCCGCAGTACAGAGAAATTAAATAATTAAAGGAACCGCTATACTATTATGAAAATCTTCATACATTAAAAGTAAAATTTCTTTAAGCAAGCGTACTTTATTATAAAAACTTATGAAGAAAGTTCTTAATACAATGGTTTTTGTGAATAAAAATTACGGTCACGTGGAACAAGAGAGTAGTTTATTTTAACTAGCTGTTTGGACATTTTGACTTATCCTTAGTTTATATTCATCATAAGTATATTTTTTCACATATCTTGCTGAAAAAAATGGGGGCATTTTATAAAATTGTGTACACAGAAAAAAATTCCCGTAGTTAAACTAACGCTGAATTTAACTATTTTTATAGGAAAAAAATATTTGCTAGAAGTTAAATTTTATTATTTTTTCTGAAATTTTCCACAACTTAATGAAATTTTACTTTTTTATAAGTATGCCTCAAAAATTTTATGAAATAAATGTGGGTATAAAGTTCAATGACCGTTCACATAAGTTCAATATGAACTAAAGCAAAAGAAGATTTTCATACGATTCCCAAAAATAGAACTACTGTATGGTTAAAATGGTGATGATTTGGCGCCAATGATTTTCTTCTTTACTTTAGATGTAATTTCGTTAACTGCAGTTAAAAGGTACAACAGGGCATTAAAATTTCCTGGTTTTAACAACGCTTTGTGGAAATCTAAAAATGTGGAGTAAAATTTAGTTCAATTTTCGTGCGAGGTTTTGGTGTATATTGAAATAACTAGGGTCCCAGAATAGATCCTTGTGGAATACCTTTAGAAATTTCTAGAATACCGGAGCATGAAGATTTTATGGTCGACGGTATCAAAAGCTTTACTATGATCGAGAAGAACTGAAAATGAAACCATTTTATTGTCCATATTTTGGCGAATGTCTTCAATCACATCAATGACCCCATAAAATATATACCGATCGACTCAGAATCACCTCCTCAGTCGATCTAGCGCTTGGTGTCCGTCTGTCCATGTATTTGTTGTTCACAGGATTCCGGTCGCAATTATTAACCGATTTTGATTAAATGTGGTACAGGGCGTTATTTGGCCACAAGGACGAACGCTATTGAATCAGATCACATTTAGATATAGCTCCCATATATATGCATTGCCCGATTTTCTATAATTTGGTCATAATATCCTTATTTATAAACAGATTTTACTCAAATTTAGCACAAGTTTACCTTCTCTGGTATCAACCAAACCTGTAAAATATAATCCCCGTCGGTTAAGAGTTAAATATAGTTCACATATATATGTATCGCCCGATTTTGAAAAATTTTACCCCTAATAACCCTTTGTTTGACCATAAAAGCCTTATTTATTAACCACTCTTACTCAAATTTAGCACAAAGTAACATGCTTTGGTTTCACTCAAACCTGAAAATCCAAATTGGTTCAGATTTAGTTATAGTTCCCGTACACCCTCACAAAAAATCGCTTCTGTAACATATACTCCCAAACATATTTTGCTTCAAGCATATACATTTTTGGGTATTGCCCAAACATTTATATGTTTGATCTCTTCCAATATATAATATGTTTGAAAGCATATTGGTCTAAACAATATATGTTAGGGTAGTCTAAGTTCCAAACATTTTGTATTTTTGCATCCAAATTCAATAATGTTGTCTTCCAAAAAACAATATGTTATTATGTGAACATATAATATGTTTGGAAGCATTTTGCACCCAAAAATATTATATGCTTAAAAAAAATTCTCCCAAACAATACTGTGCTCAAAATTTTATTTATTTATTTATATATTTACAATCATAATGAATTATGAAAATAAACAGGTAATATAGGTGCTAACAACAAAGGTTTTCGACCTGAATGCTCAAAATTTTGTTTCTGCCTAATTGTATATTCCCTCACATCTTTCTCACTTCCACGAGATTTTTTAGTTCTTAGCACCTTTTTCTGTAATACAAACATTGTAGAAGAAATTATTCAATTTTATGATTTTTTATTTTTATTTTAATTTTACCTTTTGCCGGACGGGGATTCGAACAGCGGACCACACAGTTTGTAAGGATCAAAGAAGTAGCTGATCAATTGCCCAAGGAAAAATAAAATGTTAATTTTGTAATAACAAGCAACAACCACCAACTTAATTCAATATCGCTCCCTGTTAAATAGCGCTCCAAGCTACTAAACACATATATTAATATATGTTTGCATCCAAGCATATTATATTTACAAACATTTTATGTCCCAAACATAATATGTTCTAACATATTAACATATATGTCCCAAACATGTTATGCTAGTTTATGAACATTATATGCTTGCACTCAAAAATATTGTGTTTAAAAATTTGTGTTCCAAACATATAATGTTTGTAGCCAAACATATGAAAAACAGTCTTTTTCATCCGTGTATATATGCGTCGCTTGATTTTCTCAAATTTGGCCATAATACTCTTATTTATTAATCAATGGTACTCAAATTTCAAATTTAGATGTATTATCCCACCATTCTATGACTTAAGGTGGGTATTAAGTTCGATTTTAGCCGCTAAAAACATGATTTTTTTCACGATTACTTTTCTTTAATACTCCATTTTAAGGAATACAAACTTTTGTGAAAATTTGCTTTGGGCTTTTCCCCATCAAGTTATAATAAAATTTGCAACAAATATGTATAATTTCATGTATTTTTCTTACTGATTTAGTTTTCACTTTAGCGATTTTAGCGGCTAATGCTTAGTACTAAGTTCGTTTCTGCGAAAAACGAATATCTTCATTTATCTCCGTAAATAGGGTTCCAAA
Organism: Haematobia irritans; assembly: GCF_050003625.1. Classification (NCBI taxonomy): domain Eukaryota; kingdom Metazoa; phylum Arthropoda; class Insecta; order Diptera; family Muscidae; genus Haematobia; species Haematobia irritans. Next base: position 64,736,393 of record NC_134401.1, on the reverse strand, counting down.
CGCAGGGATGTTAACTTATTTATGCGAAATAATATGCCTGCCTATTTTTTCGTGCGAAAAATCCAGGGTTGATTAAATATGCGTTTAAAAATGCGCAAAACAAAGATTTCGCATTTATTCCGCGCTAACGTTTTTTATATGGAGTATAACAATTTTTCGTGCGAAAACGTGATCTTAGTACTAGGCTTAAATTCGAACTTAATACTCACCTTAACATGTAACTCTTACATAAATATATTGCCCTATTTTCACAAATTTGGGTTTATTACACACAATAATTGAGCGATTTCCTCTTTTTTTAATAATGGACTCAATATTAGTGGCATAGTTACTCTATAGCTCCTAATGTCAGACATTTCTGTTCTGATTGTGATAAAACTCCTATAAACATGTATCCTTAACGTTCTGAAATATGGAAATGCGGTTTATCTTCCAAACCTATACCAATGATACCACACAAATGCTTATGTTTACTAATTCAGTAGGGGTGGTTTAGGATATGATATAGTCGGCCCCGCCCGACTTTCTACTTTACAAGTAGAAAGTCGGGCGTTTACTTTTTCACTTTTTAATTGGAAATATTGTGGTGTTTTTTTTTTTTTTTGTCTATGTATGCTTGTGACTTTGTGTGTTTGGCATTTAGATGATGATTTACAACAATTCAGAAATCACTTAGTGCCAAATATGATACTTTTCTCTGTTGCTACACAAATAGTAGGTTAGAGAAGATGTAATCCATTGTATCCATGAGTTGTAAGTGCGAACTCTTCTTTATCCTCATGTTCTAAAAATCGCAGATATTAAAAAAGACACACATACAATTTGTTTTCTCTTATCTGAATGTTTAGTTAAAGGTGTATAGTGAAATGTTCATCAACAACATCGCTCCAGTTCTACAGAAGTCATAAAACCAAGTGACCAACGGTAACAAACTCGAAAAATGTTTGTGTTTATGTCATTTTTATGTAGTCCCCTAACTGCAATTCTACTGTTGTTGTAATTCAAATTATGATAGTTTTTGACCTCAGAGTGTAACGAGTTTGTCACACTTTTGAGGCCAGGCACGTTGCTATGAAGAGGTTAATAATAATGTAGCATACCATATTTCATTTCATTCTCAGAGGAGCGAAAAAGATATCGAAATCGTTGTATGGGGCCCTAGAGAAATATTGGGTACATACAGAGACATGAGGTGATGCAATGTTTATGCTACACCCAGAAAAAAGTGTCTTCGAAACTAAAGGAAAAAATGTTCATCAATTTAGTTTAGCCATATATTTCCATACAGTTAAATTTTTGTGTGAAATAATAAAATTTACTTGTTTCAGTAAAAAAAATCCTAAACTGAAAGCAGTTAGGAATAGTTCATTAACTAGAATATGGCATGGCATTTTACTAATACTGTTTTCTTCGCTGGGTATGAGAATTTACTACTGGAAAAGAAAAATTTATTCACTGATAACAAATAAGAAAAAAATGTGTGTTTAATATTTCAAAGCCAGTCGATGCTGTTGATTATAAATAAATGTATTTAATATATTAATAAAATATGTCTTTTATTGAAGAAAAAATTGCTTATATAAATACATAAAATTGTATTCAAAAACGAAGGAAAGCAGATCTAAATTTGAAGTAAAAGGTTTACCACAAATATGTAAGATTTGTCCAAATGAATGAAAAAAGTTCAATAAAATCATTCCATATATGAATTCAATTCAGTTAATTTTTTTCATTCTGTAGTATAGTGGTACATAAATATAGGAAAATGTTAACTAATATATGGAAGCATTCTACCTCAATTCTGCGAAAATCACATCACTCAAATAAATAAAAATGTCTTTGGCGCTATACGAAGTTCAACTTTCTTCACAATGAGTTCATTTTAACTTAAGGAAGGGGTCACTTTTTTCTGGGTGTACTTTAATTTGATAACCATTCAGATTTGTGGGCAAATTGCCCATAATTGGACATTTTTGTTTATTTCACCCAAACTGTTTTGGTCGAATTTTAAATAGGTTAGGTTAGGTTAAAGTGGCAGCCCGATTAAGATTCAGGCTCACTTAGACTATTCAGTCCATTGTGATACCACATTAACTAAAAGTACCTATTACATATGGGCACTTCTAGTTTTAACCGCTGAACCTTCTTGATTATTTTTCTTTGTTGAACCAACCAGATTGTTCCAAAAACATTAGCAAACTGCTTAAGTTAACGTTTTCCAGATCCGCCAGTAATCTGAAGCTATATGCTCCTAAAAGTTGCTTGCGCTTTACACAAAATGCAGGACACTCACACAAGAGGTGTTTAATTGATTCTTTTTCCTCCGCATCATGACAGCTCATACAATAGTCATTATACTTCGCACCAATAGTTTTTGCAAAATCGCCTATCAGGCAGCGACCCGTTATAGCAGATATCAGGAGTGATATCTGACGTCTCGAGAACATTAGCATATCTAGTGTGCGGTTTAAGTTGAAATGGGGCCATATTTGCTTGGTGTCGTTACAACCCTTGCAATTCTCCCATCGAACATTTGCCATCCTAACAGCCTTCTCACGCAGCATGAGCTTGCAGGTAGCTAGGGGCATACCAACAAATTCCAGTTCCCCTGGAATATGTAAGGCAGTCCCTAGCCTTGCCAACTCATCCGCTTCGCAGTTCCCCGGTATGTTCCTATGGCCAGGCACCCATATTAGGTGAATATTGTACTGCTCAGCCATCTCATTGAGAGATTTGCGGCAGTCGATGGCCGTTTTCGAGTTGAGGAACACAGAGTCCAAGGATTTTATTGCAGGTTGACTGTCTGAGTATATATTAATGCCAATATTTGTTGGAACATTACTTCTCAGCCAATTCGCCACCTCTCTTATTGCTAATATTTCAGCCTGAAAAACACTACAGTGATTAGGTAATCTTTTCGCTATTCGAATTTCCAGATCTTTAGAATATACTCCGAACCCCACTTGTCCATTCAATTTGGAGCCATCAGTATAGAAATCTATATATCTTTTATTCCCCGGGGTCTGTGTACACCACGCCTCACTGTTGGGAATTAGAGTTTCAAACTTTTTATCGAAAAGTGGTTTTGCCAGGGTATAATCCACTACGTTAGGCACATCTGGCATTATTTTGAGGACCGAACTGTGACCGTAGATTTTTTCCGACCACAGCGATAGCTCGCGCAACCGCACAGCCGTTGTTGCAGCTGACTGTTTGGCCAAAATGTCTAAAGGCAATAGATGTAGCATGACATTAAGGGAGTCTGTTCCTGTCTTACTAAATGCGCCTGAGATACATAAGCTCGCCATACGCTGAACTTTATCTAAACAAGTCGGTTTCTGAAGTGCCGGCCACCAGACTACAACACCATATAGCATTATAGGTCTAACTACTGCAGTGTATAGCCAATGCACAATTTTTGGTTTTAGTCCCCACTTTTTCCCTATTGCCTTTTTGCACGAGTACAAAGCTACCGTGGCTTTTCTCGCCCTCTCTTCAATATTAAGCCTAAAATTCAGCCTCCTGTCCAAAATAACGCCAAGGTATTTTGCACACTCACCAAAGGGAATTTCAGTACCCCCTAAGGAAAGGGCCTAACCGTGGGAGTTTTGCGATCTTTGTAGTACATGACTAGTTCTGTCTTTGCTGGATTTACACCAAGACCATTATCTTTCGCCCATTTCTCAGTCATCCGGAGAGCTCTCTGCATAATATCTAGCGCTAGCGCCACATCATCTGCGTATGCCACCACTTTTATCCTTTCTTTTTCTAGGGAAACCAGAAGGTTGTTTATAGCAACATTCCAAAGAAGAGGTGATAGAACTCCTCCTTGGGGAGTGCCTCTGTTCACATACCTTTGTATGTTTGCTTGCCCTAGTGTGGCTGAAATACGTCTCTTTATTAGAAGTTCGTCTAACAGCCTAAGTATACCTGGATCAACATTCAGAGTTGTCAGTCCATTTAATATCGAGCTCGGATGGACATTATTGAACGCCCCTTCGATGTCTAGAAACGCCACGATTGTGTATTCTTTGACAGATAGTGAGCTTTCAATAAAGCTGACTAGTTCATGCAATGCGGTCTCAGTAGACCTGCCCTTCGAGTATGCATGCTGTCGTTTCGAGAGCAAACTTGAATCCACGCTAGTTCTAAGATACATGTCTATCATCCTCTCCAGGGTCTTAAGTAGGAATGAGGATAAGCTGATTGGTCGGAAATCCTTCGCACTCGAGTGAGAGGCTTTTCCTGCTTTAGGTATGAAGACGACTTTTGTTTCCCTCCACTTTTCTGGAATATATGCTAAGTTTACACATCGTTTATATATCACCGTCAACCAGGGGATAACTCTTTCAGCCACTGCCTGTAACTCCGCCGGAGTAATTCCATCAGGTCCGGGGGATTTGAATGGTCCAAAGCTATTTAAAGCCCATTTTATTCTAGATTCCGACACAATTTCCTCGATAGGAAATGATCGCTGAGCCTCTGTTACACCGCCGGAACATGGTTCAACCGTCTGATTTCCAGGGAAGTGTGTGTCCAAAAGTACCTCCAACGTCTCCTCACTGGACGTTGTCCAATTTCCCTCCGATGTTTTAATGAAACCTGGAGCGGTGTTAGTGGATGCTAGTACCTTCCGTAGTCTGGAAGCCTCTGACGTATTCTCAATACTGCTACAGTAATCATCCCAAGAGTTTTGTTGAGACCTTCTCAGTTCTCGTTTATATTCTCTCAGATTCATCTTGTAAGTGTCCCAATCCTCCGGAGCTCTTGTGGACTTTGCTTTGTTAAAGAGATTCCTGCAGGATTTCCTCATATTACTTAACTCCGTAGTCCACCATGGCGGCCGATTTTTTCCCCTTGGCTTTCCTCTAGGGCAAGCAGCTTTCAGTGAAATGTTGAAGGCCTTAGTAATCCGCTCCACTGCGTGTTCGATATCTTGCACAGTGCTCATATTTGTCTCCGGCATTTCCGGTATCATCGAATTGAACGATTCCCTATACCTATTCCAATCAGCTTTCCTAACATTTGGCGGAAATATGGTCTTTGAAGTACGAACAGCCAATCTGAAACTGATGTAGCGATGATCTGAGAAGCTATGTTCCCTCAAAACTTGCCACTCAGATATCTTATCATTCAGTTCCGGAGAGGTCAACGTTACGTCCAAAACCTCTTGTCTGTTCCTGGTGACGAAGGTTGGTGCATCTCCCTTATTGCAAACTACCAGGTTAGTACGCAAAATAAACTCTATTAGCGATTCTCCCCTTCCATTAGTATCACTACTTCCCCAAATACTATGATGTGCATTTGCATCGCATCCCATAATGAGTTTTGTCTTTGTTTTTAGTGACTCCTCAACTAAGGTCTTAACGGCACAGGGTGGCATCTCCCTATCATGTCCCATGTAGACCGAAGATACCCAATATTTGCATGTGGATATCTCTAGACTGGCTACGACAGTGTCTGCATTGCTCAATGAAGGAAGCAGAAACAAGTTTAGTTCGTTTTTAGCAATTATACATGCTCGATTTATATCGGTACCGGTATTATGCAAAAGTTTGAAACCCGGAGTGCTTAATTCACAGATCTTGTTCTTATATATGTATGGTTCTTGAATAAGAACTATATCTATGTCTCCTTTCATCAGGAGAACTTTTAAGGCAGCACAAGCGGCCTTACAATGGTGAAGATTTATCTGGAGGAACCGTAGAACCATCCAAATTTTCAACCACCGTCACATCAGCCGCTTCAATTGAGTCATCAAGGGCTTCCTCTTCACAGATCTCGGTGACTCTCGCAACAATCCGCGGTTCAGTTTTGGTGAGGCTTGAGCCTGTAGAAACTTCCCGCATATGATTTTCGCCATAGTCTGCAGGTTTTATGTCTCCTTCGGCTTCGATAGGAGATTTTTCCACTGCTGACTCTACCGGAGGCTTGTCCGTTTCGGAATCCTTTGGCTGATCGCTTTTGTATACCTTCATATGGATATCATGAAAGCCATAACTTACGCGTCCTTGGGTCTGGGCTAGATGTGGCAGCGACTCTATGTTTAATATAAACACCGCATGTCGTCTTGGTCCATCCACCTCATCCAAACGACCAACCTTCCAATCGGCGGTTGGAAGATCTGGGTTACATTCTTTTAGTCTCTCTAGTATTGACTCAGGATCAGGAGGGTTTGCCGGTATCCATGCATGTGCTCTAGGTTTAGCCTTACAACGGTGAAGATTTATCTGGAGGAACCGTAGAACCATCCAAATTTTCAACCACCGTCACATCAGCCGCTTCAATTGAGTCATCAAGGGCTTCCTCTTCACAGATCTCGGTGACTCTCGCAACAATCCGCGGTTCAGTTTTGGTGAGGCTTGAGCCTGTAGAAACTTCCCGCATATGATTTTCGCCATAGTCTGCAGGTTTTATGTCTCCTTCGGCTTCGATAGGAGATTTTTCCACTGCTGACTCTACCGGAGGCTTGTCCGTTTCGGAATCCTTTGGCTGATCGCTTTTGTATACCTTCATATGGATATCATGAAAGCCATAACTTACGCGTCCTTGGGTCTGGGCTAGATGTGGCAGCGACTCTATGTTTAATATAAACACCGCATGTCGTCTTGGTCCATCCACCTCATCCAAACGACCAACCTTCCAATCGGCGGTTGGAAGATCTGGGTTACATTCTTTTAGTCTCTCTAGTATTGACTCAGGATCAGGAGGGTTTGCCGGTATCCATGCATGTGCTCTAGGTTTAGCCGGTATGTCTTTTTTATCGACTAACTCCAAAGCGGCTCCTTCCCAAACTTCACCAATTAGCATCAATGCAGCTTTAAAGCAATCCATAGACCTCTGGTCTGCAAAAGCTATTAACTTATATCGTCCTTGATACCATCCAGCATCTTGCCGTCGAGGACTTGGTCCGGGAAACTTTTTTCGCACCTCTGAGTAGACACCAGACATCGCGTTCTCAATTTCCCCCCCATTTTTGCCTTGGAATCATACCGTCCAATGCTCCTTTATTAATAATAGCCATCACAAGGCTGTCTTTTGCAACTGAGGCAAACGATCTTTGATCCCGTTTAGAGGATGGCAGCTCATCCGGTGATCGTTCCCTTTTTCCAGCTTCAAGAATTCCTTGAGCCCAATTTAAGGAATCGCTTTGCTTAGCCGACAACGTGCTTGGGTCGACTGATCCTAATTTCTTTAGGATAAACAAAGCATTTCTTCGTTCCTTGAATCTCTTTCGAGAGGGATTGCCTCCTTTTGATGTCGTCACCTTAGAAAAGGTTCGACTTGCCAAAGTGTCACCGCCAGTCGACCCGTCTACAGGTCGACTAATTGGGCCTGACTCTTGGTCGATGCCCAAATTTATAACTTCAGTCGTTACCCGTCCACTGGACCCTGAAGTTAGCAACCCAGTGGATGACTTTGAATTTCGCTGCATGGTGGTTTATTATTTCCACCACACGTGAAATTCGTAATAAGTACTTATTACGATGAAATACTCCGCTATTAAAAAACACGTCCGTTCAGTTCGACGGTTGAAGAACAATTTTAAATAAAGCTCCGACTTGTGGAAATATCACCCGAATTGGGCAAATAATATATCACAACCCACAATTGACCACATCTTGGCGAGATTTGACCAATATCCTTCTAAAATCGCCATTGCTGAGTAGCAAAAATTTTAAATATTACTCAAATTGTCCTATATCTCGAATACATATGTATATGTATATGTTTCATCCCGATGTAATTTTTAATTCTAGCGATTTTGTAGAAGTACAAAAAATTGTCTCCAAATCGTTTCAGATATAAATATAAATTTTGATAATAACTCCCAACAAATTTGAAGGAGTTGATATGGTAACACAAATTTTGGTCTACATAATGGTGAAGGGTATAATATAGTCGGCCCCGCCCGACTTTAGACTTTACTTACTTGTTTTAACTTGTTAAAGAACATTTTGTAGTTCGAAGGAAAATTGGAGTTGAAAATAGCAAGAATGTCTTTAGTTACATACGAAGTTCATGATGGACGCATTTGTAGAAAATATTACAAATTTAAAGAAATAATGAACTATTTTGTGAGAAATACGAATTTAGAAAATATTTATGCTTAATTTGTGTATATTTTTTTCTCGGTTTTTAGTTAATTCAACTAACGTACGCAAAAAATTATTAGAGTAATGGAAACTTTCTCCACACATAATAATTCCATGAACTAAAATAAAGTTAATTTGGCTTTAGTGAAATAGAGAGCTCACTTTTTTGAGTGTACACATGAAGTTCTTTTAATTCAATTTGTTATAACTTGCGGTTTTCATATTTTTGTTTCAAATATGTTAAAAACAGAGTAAGAATTAATAAAATGGTACAATTTGTTAAATTTTTTTCGAAAAATGCTAAATCCATTCCAGAAAAATTTGGAATTTTTGCGAATGTTTGAGGTCAAAAGTATCAGACAAGCGTTAAGCTACGATCAGACTAGTCAAATATTTGACACGAATTTGTTCCAAACAGAACCTATTTGACACAAAGTTTTATTTGCGGCCACACTGCGTTCAAATACTTGACAGTTTTTTGGAGCAAACAAGTTAAAATAAAAGTTAGGGAAAACATGTTGACCTGTGTTCACACCAAAGACAATAAACTTTAGAAGATGGGAAATTGGCTTGCGGCATACCAAATGTTGCATTGACGGCGCTAGGTCCGTACATACAAAGATTATAAATTCTATAATAAGGGAGATGCACCAACCTTCGTCACCAAAAACAGGCAAGAGGTGTTGGACGTCACATTGGCCTCTCCGGAACTGAATGATAAGATATCTATTGGGCACACATTTTCCTGGAAATCAGACGGTTGTTCTGGCTCAGCGGTCATTTCATATCGAGGAAATTGTATCGGAATCTAGAATAAAATTGGCGTTAAATAGCTTTGGGTCATTCAAATCCCCCGGACCTGATGAAATTACTCCGGCGGAGTTACAAGCAGTGACTGAAAGAATTATCCCCAGGTTGACGGTGATTTATAAAGGATGTATAAACTTAGCATATATTCCAGAAAAGTTGAGGGAAACAAAAATCGTTTTCATACCGAAAGCGGGAAAAGCCTCTCACTCGAGTGCGAAGGATTTCCGACCAATCAGCTTATCCTCATTCCTACTCAAGACTCTGGAGAGGATGATAGATATTTATCTTAGAACTAGCTTCGATTCAAATTTGCTCTCGAAACGACAGCATGCATACTCGAAGGGCAGGTCTACTGAGACGCTTTGCATGAACTAGTGGGCTTTATCGAAAGCTCACTATCTGTCAATGACATCGAAGGGACATTCAATAACGTCCATCCGAGCTTGATATTAAATGGACTGGCAACTCTGAATGTTGATCCAGGTATACTTAGGCTGCTAGACGAACTACTAATGAAGAGACGTATTTCAGCCACACTAGGACAAGCAAACATACAAAGGTATGTGAACGGAGGCACTCCCCAAGGAGGAGTTCTATCACCTCTTCTTTGGAATGTTGCTATAAACAACCTTCTGGTTTCCCTAAAAAAAGAAAGGATAAAAGTGGTGGCATACGCAGACTATGTGGCTCTAGCAGTCAGGGGAAAATTCCCATCCACAATCAGAGATGTTATACAAAGAGCCTTCCGGATGACTGAGAAATGGGCGAAAGAGAATGGTCTTGGAGTAAATCCTGCAAAGACAGAATTAGTCATGTACTGCAAAGATCGCAAAACTCCCACGGTTAAGCCCATATCCTTAGGGGGTATTGAAATTCCCTTTGGTGAGTGTGCAAAATACCTTGGCGTTATCCTGGACAGGAAGCTGAACTTTAAGCTTAATATTGAAGAAAGAGCGAGAAAAGCCACGATAGCTTTGTACTCGTGCAAAAAGGCAATAGGAAACAAGTGAGTAAAGTAGAAAGTCGGGCGGGGCCGACTATATCATACCCTAAACCACCCCTACTGAATTAGTAAATATAAGCCTTTGTGGGGTATCATTGGTATAGGTTTTGGAGAACAAAACCACTATGTGGTTTAGGGTATAAACCACTATGTGGTTTAGGGTATAAAAAGAGAAAATCGTTAAATTAGTGTGGGTAATAAATACAAATTTGTAAAAATCGAGCAATATTCTTATGTAAGAGCTACAAGTACGTATAAGTACGATCGGCTAGTACATCAAAATTTGAAATTTGAGTAACATTGGTTAATAAATAAGAGTACTATGGCCAAATTTGGGAAAATCGAGCGATGCATATATATGGAAGCTATATCTAAATCTGAACCAATTTGCATAATATTTTGCGGGTTTGATTAATACCACAAAAAGTTACCTTGTGCAAGATTTGAGTAAGATCAGTTAAGAAATGAGGCCTGTATGGTCAAACATAAGGTTATTAGGGGCGAATTTTTCAAAATCGGGTGATACATATATGGGAGCTATATCTACATCTGAACCGATTTCGATGAAATTTTGCACATATAGTTAGTACTATAGAGGACTGGATCTAGCCAACTTTTAGTAAGATCGGTTAATAAATAAGGGTTCTATGGCCAAATTTGGGAAAATCGGGCTATACATATATATGGGAGCTATATCTAAATCTGGACCGATTTCGATGATTTTTTGCACATATAGTTAGTGCTATAGAAGACTACATTTAGCCAAATTTGGGTAAGATCGGTTGATAAATAAGGGTTTTATGGCCAAATTTAGAAAAATCGGGCGGTACATATATATGGCAGCTATATCTAAATCTGAACCGATTTCCATGATTTTTTGCACATATAGTTATTGCTATAGAAGATTATATTTAGCTAACTTTGAGTAAGATCGGTTGATAAATAATGGTTTTGTGGGCAAATTTGGGAAAATCGGGCGATATATATATATATATATATATATATATATATATATATATATATATATATATATATATATATATATATATATATATATATATATATATATATATATATATATATATATATATATATATATATATATATATATATATATATATATATATATATATATATATATATATATATATATATATATATATATATATATATATATATATATATATATATATATATATATGAGAGCTATATCTAAATCTGAACCGATTTGGATGAAATTTTGCAGACTTGAAGGGCGATGGAAAAGATTACCTTTTGCCAAATTTGGTGACAATCCGTTTGAAAAAAAACGCGCAACGTGACCCCATTTGTCGAAATCGGGCGATACATATATATGGGAGCTATATCTAAATTTGATCCGATTTCTTCCAAATTCAATAGCGTTCGTCCTTGTGCCCAAAAAACTCCCTGTACCAAATTTTATCAAAATCGGTTAATAATTGCGACCGGAATCCTGTGAACAACAAATACATGGACAGACGGACGGACGGACACCAAGCGCTAGATCGACTCAGGAGGTGATTCTGAGTCGATCGGTATACATTTTATGGGGTCTAAAATCAATATTTCTGGTAGGCACATTTTTTGGCCGATCAAACTTATTATACCCTGACCACTATGTGGTTTAGGGTATAAAAAGTGGGAACTAAAACCGAAAATTGTGTATTTGCTATACACGGCTGTGGTTAGGCCTATAATGCTATATGGTGTTGTAATCTGGTGGCCGGCACTTCAGAAATCGACTGGTTTAGATAAAGTTCAGCGTAAGGCGTGCTTGTGTATCTCAGGCGCATTCAGTAAGACAGGAACAGATTCCCTTAAAGTCATGCTGCATCTATTGCCTTTAGACATTTTGGCCAAACAGTCAGCTGCAACAACGGATGTGCGGTTGCGCGAGCTATCGCTGTGGTCGGAAAAAATGTACGGTCACACTTCGGTCCTCAAAATAATGCCAGATGTGCCTAACGTAGTGGATTACACTCTGGCGAAACCACTTTTCAACAAAAAGTGTGAAACTCTAATTCCCAACAGTGAGGCGTAGTGTACACAGACCCCGGGGAATAATAGATATATAGATTTCTACACTGATGGCTCCAAATTAGATGGACAAGTGGGTTTCGGAGTATATTCTAAAGATGGAACTTCGAATAGCGAAAAGATTACCTAATCACTGTAGTGCTTTTTAGGCTGAAATATTAGAAATAAAATATGTGGCGAATTGGCTGAGAAGTAATGTTCCAAAAATTTTTGGCATTAATATATACTCAGACAGTCAACCTGCAATAAAATCCTTGGACTCTGTGTTCCTTAACTCGAAAACGGCCATCGACTGGCGCAAATCTCTCAACGAGATGACCATAGGAACATACCAGGGAACTGTCAAGCAGATGAGCTAGGAACTACCTTACATATTCCAGGGGAACTAGAATCTGTTGGTATGTCTTTGGCTACCTGTAAGCTCTTATTGCGTGAGAAGGCTGTCATGATGGCAAATGTTCGATGGGAGAATTGCAAGGGTTGTAACGACACCAAGCAAATATGGCTCCATTTAAACTTGAACCGCTAGATATGCTAGTGTTCTCAAGGCGTCAGATATCACTTGTGATATCAGCTATAACGGGTCGCTGCCTGATAAGCGAATTTTCAAAAACTATTGGTGCGAAGTATAATGACTGCTGTATGAGCTGTCATTATGCGAAAGAAAAGGAATCAATTAAACACCTCTTGTATGAGTGTCCTGCATTTCGTGTAAGGCGTAAGTGAATTTTTGGGGCATATAGCTTTAGATTACTGGCGGACCTGGAAAACGTTAACTTAAGCAGTCTGTTAATGTTTTTGGAACAATCTGGTTGGTTCAACAAATGAAAATAAGTGGTTAAAACTAGAAGTGCCCATATATAATCGGTACTTTTATTTAAATGTGGTATCACAATGGACTGAATAGTCTAAGTGAGCCTGAAACTTAATCGGGCTGCCACTTTAACCTAACCTAACATCTAAACAATAGTGTTTTACTTGACCACAATGATTCTTTTACAACTATCTTAAAATGCACTTTTTCTGATTGTTTGAAGGGGCTCTTATTGGCATCGTTCTAAATTTATTAAAAAGGCACCTAATAATTGCACTCATGAGATACTATTTTGTAGTAACTTGGCATGGTACAACCAAAGATAATAAAAGAGGAAGATGGGAGATTGGCTACTGAGCACATCAAACCATTTACCACATTAGTTTAATACTCGAACCAAACGCGTATACGACAAGTATTGACATAGCATTAAAATGCAAATAAGAATAAATTAAGAGTACGAAATAAATTTCCATAGAGGGGAAAATGTATTTTTTTTTTTGTTGTTGCCTAAAATTTAACATTTTTTCATTAAGAAAATTACATTTTTCATTTAAAAAATAAAAACTAAAAACAACTAAAAGATTACAAACATGTATTAAACTAATCTGGTAAATGCAACATTTGGTATGACGCAGGCCAATCTCCCATCTTCCTCTTTTATTATCTTTGGGTACAACTTCTCAATAGTGACGGCGCTTTTCCGACGAGTTTTGGATGTCATATACGATTGTTTACGACGTGGTGGGGATTCTCAGAAGCGCCCCCAAATTCAAAAAATGTTGGCAGGGTTAAACTTAATACTGTTCAAAATGAAAAAAGCTCTAAAAGCACTAAATGAAAATGCCAGAAAGCACCAAGTTGTTGCTTTTTTGAAAAGGCACCAAAACGGCAATTTGGTGGTTTTTAGAAATCAAAAAGCACTAAATTTGGTGCTAAAAGCACCAAATTGGCATCACTGCCGTCAATGGTTTGATGTTCTCTGCAACCAATTTTCCATCTCCTTCTCTTCTATTGTCTTTGGTTCATACCAAAAACAATGGAAGATGAAGACGGGAAAATGGGCGACGTCATACCAAAAGTTGCATTTACGGTGTTCGATACATACACGTTCGTTCATTTTTAATTTGCAATATTTTTTGTTAAAAACTCACAAATGATGTTAAATTTTGTGTAAATAATAATAAGAAACTTTTGACCGATGGTTCTACGTCATTCCCTGATATAAATTTCTTTTTATTCTTAGTTTAATTTGTGGAACAAAAAATCATAAACGACACGTTTGCATCGAACGCCGTCAATGGTTTGATACCCTCTGCTGCCATTTTCACATCTTCTTCTTCAATTGTTTTTGGTTCATACTATGACAAATATATTCTTGCAACAAAAGTTTGATCAAACCATCAAAATTTTGTTTGATCAAACGTTTTTGAGCACTGATGTGACATAAATAAAGCTAGTTAATGGGGAATAAGGCGGGACTTATTAAAATCAAAGAAGATAGGAAATTGGCTTGTGTCATACCAAATGTTGCATGTACCATGTTAGTTCCATACAAGTTTGTAATTTTTTTATTTGTTTTTCGTTTTTATTTTTTAAATCAAAAATTTAATTTTCTTAATGAAACAATGTTAAATTTTAGGCAACAACAAAACATTTTCCCCTTTATGGAAATTTATTTCGTGCACTTAATTTCCATTTATTTGCATTTTAATGCTATGTCAATACTTGTCGTATACGCGTTTGGTTCGGTAAACGAAAAGTATGAAACTAACACCGTAAATGGTTTGATCTCCTCACACTGAAAAAACAGTGAACCTTTTCCATTGCAAAATGAACTAAACTGTAGTAAAATTGACCATAATATAGCCCTTAAGATTTTTTTCTACTTGACTAGTTCATAATTCTCTTAAATTTTAGTTCATCTATAGCATTGTATTTTAGTTCAATTTTACAAAATCATTAGATTTATATAATACTACCAAGTTAAAAATTCAGTATTACTTTGGTTAACTTCATAAAATTTGGTTAACAGTCTCTTTAAAATGTCGACGACTAAACTATTTTTATATCAATCATTCCGCAGTACAGATAAATTAAATAATTAAATGAACAACAAACCGTTATACTATTACGAAAATGTTCATACATTAAAAGTAAACTTTATTTAAGCAAAAGTATTTTATTATAAAAACTTATGATGGAAGTTCTTAATACAATGGTTTTTGTGAATAACAATTACGGCCACATGGAGCAAGAAAGTAGTTTATTTTAACTCGCTGTTTGGACATTTTGACTTATCCTTAGTTTTTTATGCATCGTAAGTATATTTGTCACATATCTTGCTGAAAAATGGAAGAAATAATGAAAATTGTTAAAAATTAACATGTAATAAAATATAAGTTTTTAGCTCTTTATATTAGCTTGTAACTCACCATATTTGGGGGCATTTTATCAAATGGTGTAAGGAATTCAAATTTTCTTAGATAAACGTACATCATAAAGTTTGTACCTGAAACAATTAGAGAAATAATGATTTAAGTAAAATATTAACTCATAAAACTGTGTTGTTATCGATGTGAAGGACATAATAAAATAAATATTCTTGTTAAAAGAAAGCCAAAGTTTTCATATGAAACTTACCAATTCTCTATTAAATTGTACGCTGAGGGGAAATATAAAAAGTGATCCAAATTCATTTGGGGTTACTCTGAAATTAAATATTTATTTTCTACATTAAATAAAAACATTAAATTGGTTCCCAAAAATTCTAATTAAAGAAATAATAATATGCATAAAAAAACTAAATATTCTAGTTAAAAGAATGTTAAAGAAAGCTTACCAATTCATAAAAATGTTTCCAAATTGTTATTATGAAATTAAAAATTTGTTTTTTACATTAAAAATATTAAATTGGTTTCCAAAAATATTTGATTAAAGTAATACTAAAATAAGGTATTAAAAACCTGTAATTTTGATAATAAAAAGGTCATAAAAACGTAAATATTCTAGTGAAAAGAAAGCCAATTTTTAAAAGAAAACTTACCACTTCTCTATTAAATTATACCCTGAGGAGAAATATAAAAATTTGACCGAATCCATCTGGGGTTGCTCTAAAATTAAATATTTTTTTACAACAAAGAAAAACTTAATTATACAATTATTCTTCGAGCTTTATGGACAGATATAGATTAAGGAATATGGTTTAATAGAGCCATTGAAAAGATAACGCCAGATACCAATCTATACACGCCTGGACTGTACATGTTTCGGTGCGGGCAAATGAACCTTTCCACAGCCTTTAGTATAGATCTGGCTGGGAGAGATAACTCAATTTTGGGCCCTCTATGCTAACTCCTTATGGAGAAAACATTTGGGAAATTTCCTCTTACAAATTGAATCATCTTTTCTCCCACTGTACATCATCTTTTCATATAACTTACAAGTCCCTTAATCTTATTTTTATTTCGTTTTGTTACATAGTAATGCAACAACACGAAATTTATTTTTAGAAAGCTAATTTGTTAGAATTCGCCTAAGTGGTGAACAGTCGAACAATGCTTATTGTTTCTACAGTCAACTACAACAACATGTGACAACTTACAGAAACTGGTTTCCAGGATACAACAACAATTATAACGCGTACCTTAGTCGTGTTTTTTTCTAGTTTTACGACGGGCTGTATAATTAGATATAATGCATTTGGACGTCAATTGCCTGTTTCGGTATCAGGCTAACATGAAATATAACAAAGAAACACATTACACTGGTTAAAAAAAAAATAATTAGCAAATAATAATATACGTAAAAAATATTCTTTTTAAAAGAAAACCATATTTTAAAAAGAATACTTACCAATTTATGATTAAACTATACGCTGATGTGTAACAAAAAATTTTCCAAATTCGTCTGGAGTTACTCTGAAATTTAATAATTATTTTTTACATTGAATAATAAAAAATTAAATTAGATACAACAATTTCAATAATCTACCGATCATCACTTCGCCATCGTACATCCCATCGCTAAAATATTAATAACTTTCAGTTAAAAGGTTTAATAAACAAACCAATATATGTCTCAAAAAAAAAAAACAAAATATTACATACCTTTATATTCCCTTGTATGCACCTGCTAAAATGATGCAACAGCCCAAGCCAACGCCAACTATACAACTGAAGCATGCCAAACAAAACAATGCAAAACCAAAATATTCCTACAACAACAAAAACCACAGTGCCTTCACACCATCCAGTTAAATTCAAAGATTATAGATTACAGAAGATGGGAGATTGGCTACTGAGCACATCAAACCATTTACCACATTAGTTTAATACTCGAACCAAACGCGTATACGACAAGTATTGACATAGCATTAAAATGCAAATAAAAAGAAATTAAGAGCACGTAATAATTTCCAGATAGGGGAAATGTAATTTTTTTTGTTGTTGCCTAAAATTTAACATAAATTTAAAATTAAATTTTTCATTGAAAAACGAAAAACAACTTAAAGATTACAAACATGTATTAAACTAATCTGGTAAATGCAACATTTGGTGTGACGCAAGCCAATTTCCTATCTTCCTCAAATCTATAATCTTTGGATAAATTAACCATTCGCGAATAACAAACACACACACAAACCACTGAAAGAACAAAAATAAAAACAACCCCACGCTCAGATATACACAACATCCCCATCACTCGCTACCATTTCTCATTATTGCATGCTCTCACTCTCAAACAAAATGCAAGTAACATCATCTTTACATTAAGCCAGCGATGGGCAAAGAGACTACGCGGCGTTTTGCTCTTGCTCACCCAAATATTCTCTCGCTCAGTTAAGTCTCAAAACAGGTTTTTTACACACGACGAAATGAATTTGTATTTTGAAAACACATTTCAGTCTCGCTTGAGCAACCGACCGAGCTGGGTGTGTTGTCGCATGTTGTTCAGCGATTACATGAAATTCGAAATAAATGAGTACTTGCAATATAATTTTCTGTTTCCATAATTCATAACTTTCAATTAAATAACCGGATGTAATAAAAAAATATTTTTTTAATAATTATTGAATTTTTTCTATTGTGCGTATTTGAAAACCTAAAAATATTATTTATTTTACTATTTTGAATCAAAGGAAAATACACAATAAACAAAAAACACTTAATATTTTACGATTTTATATGGTACAGTGCCTCTTTGGACATCCAAATAATGTTTCGTTTCGTTAAAAAGTTAATTACATTAAAATTCTGTATCAATGACAGAAATACGTCTTTAAAGTCTTTCATAAAAATCTCATAAAAAAAACTAACTTAATATACTTATTAAGTATCATTTCTCGAAGTGCATAAAGAGAACGATCAATTGAAAACGCACACAAACACAAATCCTCTCTGCCCATCCCTGCATTAAGCATATTCCAATTTGCCGAGAAAGATCTCTGTACTATGCATTATTTCATCGCATCTGTCCAAAATTTACTCTAAAAACAATACTCTTAAATGCATATCAGCAGCGTTGCCAATTTAGCTATTTTCCCGCTAGATTTGGCTTTTTTATACCCACCACCATAGAATGGTGACGGGGGTGTAATAAGTTTGTCATTCCGTTTGTAACACATCGAAATATCGATTTCCGACTCTATAAAGTATATATATTCTTGATCAGGGAGAAATTCTAAGACGATATAACGCACTGTTAGAAAAATATGTTTTTCATATGTTCCGATATAAACAAAATGTGTTTCGGGCACGATTTTAAACCACAATATATTTAAGTGCGAACATGTAATGTTCCTAAACTAACACTAAATGTTTGGGACATCTATATTAATATGTTAGAATATATTATGTTTGGGGCATGAATGTTTCATAAAAATAATATGTGTGAATGTAAACATATATAAATTAACAAATTTCGAGTAAACATATATATGTTGTGATATTTTATTCAGAGAGCGACAAAAAGAGAGTATAGAGAAAGAAATAGAGATGGAAACCGGGAGGGTTGACGAAAGATATCAACATAACAAAGCGAGAGAATGAAAAAAGAACAATTTCTGTGAAACCGCTTGTATGTTGTTTCGGAAAACTGTTTTATGATAAGGCTAAAAATTTTGATATGCTTAAGTCTAAATATTATTTAATTTGAATAAAGAGAATAGACATTCGGAACCAAGAGAATAGACATTTGAAAAACAAACTGCAATGTTTTCGCCTTGAGAGCAGCATTTTATGCATGTGTGAACATGTGTTTTGTTTATCATTTTGTCATTATGGGCACAATTTTTCGTTAAAATAAATCAGGGGTCTTCATAAAAATAACGAAAGGGCACTATACTCTTTTTAGAGTTGGGACAGTAAAATGAAATAAGGAGGAAATAGTGAAAAATTACACAGTAAAATGTAAAAATACAAACTTTAGTTCCTCTTTATTAAAAAGTAGTCCACGAGGAGTTGACGGACACCATCAAATATAAAAGCGGGCATTAAGTTCGAGTTTTACAGCTAAAACAATTTAAAAAGTTTATTTTCTTTAAAATGAATTATTAAAGAAAAATAAAAGGCATTTTAGAGCGATGGTATTAAATGCTAGTAAAAAACTGTTCACGCCTAAATAAACTTATGTTTATATTATAAAATGATGTATGTATGTTTATACTCGACTCCACGTTTTTTTGTGAGTTTTTGAATTCCTTCCAAATTTTAAAGTTTTGTACAAAAACAGTTTTTTATTAAAAAATTGTTATTTTTGCAATAAAAAATAATATTTTATCAAAAAATCAGTCAATTTCGTTTATATCAAGCACTGTTACTGACTATAAATCTTTAATAACACACATTTCGAAGTTTCATTTCAAAAAAAAATTAATATAGTATAAATATAAATGTGTAAATTAAAAAAAAAAAAACAAAAAAAATGTTCGGTCGGAGCAGGGATTGAACCCACGACCCTTTGTATGCAAGGCAGACATGCTAACCACTGCTCCACGTGGCAAACAAATGTATGTTTCTGTTAAATAATGTTATGTTTGCATGGGCTCGTGGGCGCTGCAAACTATGCTATATAAATGTAACTTAAAACGATAATTATCTACTGGTGACTATAACAGCTACATAGCCCAGTGGATAGTGTGTTGGCTTACAAACTGTATGGTCCTCGGTTCGATTCTCCGTGCAGGCGAAAGGTAAAATTTAAAAAATTTATAAAAGTGAATAATTTCTTCAACATTATTTGTATTACAGAAAAAGGTGCCAATAACTAAAAAATTTCGTGGAAGTGAAAATTACGAGTATGTTAGGGAATGAGCACAATCGTGTTTGGGAAAAATTCTTCCAAGCATATAATATTTTTGGCTCAAAATGCTTCCAAACATATAATATGTTCACATAAAACAAAGATATTAATGTTTCGGCGGTATGCAATAATATATGTGCTTCCTGCAAAATATGTTTGGAACATATGTTGAAGAAGCGATTTTTTTGAGGGTGCGATGTCCGTCTGTCCGTCTGTCTGTATGTCTGTTGTAATCACGCTACAGTCTCCAATAATGAAGCAATCGTGCTGAAATTTTGCACAAACTCGTCTTTTGTCTGCAGGCAGGTCAAGTTCGAAGATGGGCTATATCGGTCCAGGTTTTGATATAGTCCCCATATAAACCGACCTCCCGATTTGTGGTCTTGGGCTTATAGAAATCGTAGTTTTTATCCAATTTGTCTGAAATTAGAAATCTAGAGGTATTTTAGGACCATAAAGAGGTGTGCCGAAAATGGTGAGTATCGGTCCATATTTTGGTATAGCCCCCATATAGACCGATTTCCCGATTTTACTTCTTGGGCTTCTAGAATCCGAAGTTTTTATCCAATTTGCCTGAAATTGGAAATCTAGAGGTATTTTCTGGCCATAAAGAGGTGTGCCGAAAACGGTGAGTATTCGGTCCATATTTTAGTATAGCCCCCATAAGAACGATCTCCCGATTTAACTCCTTGGGTTTCTAGAAACCGTAGTTTTTATCTGATTTGCCTGAAATTGTAAATATTCTGGTATTTTAGGCTCACAAAAACGTGTATCGGATTAAGTTTTTATCGGTCCATTTGGTAATGCCTCCATATAGACCGACTTCACTTCTTGAGGGTGTAGAAGGCGCACTGATCATGAAAATTGCTTGAAACTTAATGTAAAATTTCCAGATTTTACTTCTACAGATTTAAGATTTCAAATCAAGACGTTATTTTATAATTTTCTTGCACACTTACCAGAGATGTTAATGATTCCTCTAAAACTCAAACAAAACTGGTTCTTATAAATCCAGAATCTGATATAGTCCTCATAGGTGAAATCTTTAAATTTACCTTCGGGACGTGTCCTCAAGTCCTCAAGCCCTCCTGAAATTTCAAAGGAAACCCTAATATTTGGTTCATGGTGGTGGGTATTTAAGATTCGGCCCGGCCGAACTTACTGCTGTATATACTTGTTTGAAGTCGTTTAGCGGGAAAAAATGAATTTAGCTTTTTTTTGGTTTTTTTTTTCGTGACCGTTTTACCGATTTTTGGCTTTTTTATTTTCGACATGTTTCTATTGAAATATGGATTCGTAAAACGGCATTTTCTATCTAAGTCTTGTTGCCAGAATAAGGTTTTCCACATATTTCAAAGCTCAATTGAAACATTACATTTAGAATATTAGCATTTGACTCGTTTATACTTTTTATATTATTATAATATTCTAAATTTATTATGATACTACTAAATTAAAATAGTAGATTTGAATTGCTTTCTACGCTGAAAAAATATTGTCGTGGGGCCAAAGAGTTCATGTCCTTAAAATACGAATTTTGCTTATAATAGCATTTGTGAATTTCTCTTATACGAGGGCGGTTCGGAAACTTCTTAGCCTATCAATGTTAGGGAATAGTTAGTTTTTCAAAAATATTTTTATTTTTCAATATAATCCCTTGAAACTTCAATACACTTAGTCCAACGCTTTTCTAGCAATTCTATCCCTTGATTAAAATAGTTTCCCTCAAGGTCTTCAAAATAGTGGTTTACAACTGTAATTAAACGCTTGCCAGCAAGGAATTTTTGTAGATTTGGGAACAAGTAAAAGTCACTGGGAGCTAAATCAGGAGGATAAGGTGGGTGATCAAGCAACTCGTACTTTAATTCGTTGATTTTAGCCATTGTTAAAACACTCTTGTGCGCTGGTGCGTTGTCTGGATGAAAAATTATTTTTTTGTGTTGTAAGCCAGAACGTTTTTCTCGAATTTGTACATTTAATTGATCCAAACGATTGCAATAGTACTTTGAATTTATTGTTTTACCCTTTTGCAGGTAGTTAATCAATAAAATACCTTTGAAGTCCCAAAAACCGTTGCCATAACCTTACCAGCAGATTGAATTGTTTTTGCCTTCTTTGGGGCACTTCCTCCAGCTTCAGTCCATTGTTTGGATTGTTCTTTTGTCTCAGGAGTATAGTGGTGGTTCCATGTCTCATCAACAGTTATGAAACGACGCTTAAAATCCTTTTTATTTCGCTTAAAACGATCCAAACTAGCTTGAGAAATGTTAATTCTTATGCGTTTTTTATCGACTGTTAACAAATGCGGCATCCATCTTGCAGAAAGCTTTTTCATCTGTAGTTCTTCATGCAAAATTAAATGGACTCGATCATTTGTGATGCCCATGGTTAGGTTAGGTTAAAGTGGCAGCCCGATTAAGATTCAGGCTCACTTAGACTATTCAGTCCATTGTGATACCACATTAACTAAAAGTACCTATTACATGTGGACACTTCTAGTTTTAACCGTTGAACCTTCTCGATTATTTTCTTCTGTTGAACCAACCAGATTGTTCCAAAAACATTAGCAGACTGTTTAAGTTAACGTTTTCCAGGTCCGCCAGTAATCTGAAGCTATATGCCCCTAAAATTTGCTTACGCCTTACACAAAATGCAGGACACTCACACAAGAGGTGTTTTATTGATTCATTTTCCTCCGCATCATGACAGCTCATACAATAGTCATTATACTTCGCACCAATAGTTTTTGCAAAATCGCCTATCAGGCAGCGACCCGTTATAGCAGATATCAGGAGTGAAATCTGGCGTCTCGAGAACACTAGCATATCTAGTGTGCGGTTTAAGTTTAAATGGGGCCATATTTGCTTGGTGTCGTTACAACCCTTACAATTCTCCCATCGAACATTTGCCATCATGACAGCCTTCTCACGCAGTAAGAGCTTGCAGGTAGCCAGAGGCACACCAACAGATTCTAAAGGGTGATTTGTTAAGAGCTTGATAACTTTTTTTAAAAAAAAAACGCATAAAATTTGCAAAATCTCATCGGTTCTTTATTTGAAACGTTATATTGGTCCATGACATTTACTTTTTGAAGATAATTTCATTTAAATGTTGACCGCGGCTGCGTCTTAGGTGGTCCATTCGGAAAGTCCAATTTTGGGCAACTTTTTCGAGCATTTCGGCCGGAATAGCCCGAATTTCTTCGGAAATGTTGTCTTCCAAAGCTGGAATAGTTGCTGGCTTATTTCTGTAGACTTTAGACTTGACGTAGCCCAATAAAAATAGTCTAAAGGCGTCAAATCGCATGATCTTGGTGGCCAACTTACCGGTCCATTTCTTGAGATGAATTGTTCTCCGAAGTTTTCCCTCAAAATGGCCATAGAATCGCGAGCTGTGTGGCATGTAGCGCCATCTTGTTGAAACCACATGTCAACCAAGTTCAGTTCTTCCATTTTTGGCAACAAAAAGTTTGTTAGCATCGAACGATAGCGATCGCCATTCACCGTAACGTTGCGTCCAACAGCATCTTTGAAAAAATACGGTCCAATGAATCCACCAGCGTACAAACCACACCAAACAGTGCATTTTTCGGGATGCATGGGCAGTTCTTGAACGGCTTCTGGTTGCTCTTCACTCCAAATGCGGCAATTTTGCTTATTTACGTAGCCATTCAACCAGAAATGAGCCTCATCGCTGAACAAAATTTGTCGATAAAAAAGCGGATTTTCTGCCAACTTTTCTAGGGCCCATTCACTGAAAATTCGACGTTGTGGCAGATCGTTCGGCTTCAGTTCTTGCACGAGCTGTATTTTATACGGTTTTACACCAAGATCTTTGCGTAAAATCTTCCATGTGGTCGAATAACACAAACCCAATTGCTGCGAACGGCGACGAATCGACATTTCACGGTCTTCAGCAACACTCTCAGAAACAGACGCAATATTCTCTTCTGTACGCACTGTACGCATTCGTGTGGTTGGTTTAATGTCCAATAAAGTAAACTGAGTGCGAAACTTGGTCACAATCGCATTAATTGTTTGCTCACTTGGTCGATTATGTAGACCATAAATCGGACGTAAAGCGCGAAACACATTTCGAACCGAACACTGATTTTGGTAATAAAATTCAATGATTTGCAAGCGTTGCTCGTTAGTAAGTCTATTCATGATGAAATGTCAAAGCATACTGAGCATCTTTCTCTTTGACACCATGTCTGAAATCCCACGTGATCTGTCAAATACTAATGCATGAAAATCCTAACCTCAAAAGAATCACCCTTTAGTTCCCCTGGAATATGTTCATCTGCTTCGCAGTTCCCCGGTATGTTCCTATGGCCAGGCACCCATATTAGGTGAATATTGTGCTGCTCAGCCATCTCATTGAGAGATTTGCGGCAGTCGATGGCCGTTTTCGAGTTGAGGAACACAGATTCCAAGGATTTTATTGCAGGTTGACTGTCTGAGTATATATTAATGCCAATATTGCTTGGAGCATTACTTGTCAGCCAATTCCCCACTTCTCTTATTGCTAATATTTCAGCCTGAAAAACACTACAGTGATCAGGTAATCTTTTCGCTATTCGAAGTTCCAGATCTTTAGAATATACTCCGAAACCCACTTGGCCATCCAATTTGGAGCCATCAGTGTAGAAATCTATATATCTTTTATTCCCCGGGGTCCGTGTACACCACGCCTCACTGTTGGGAATTAGAGTCTCAAACTTTTTGTCGAAAAATGGACTCGCCAAAGTGTAATCCACTACGTTCGGCACATCTGGCATTATTTTGAGGACCGAACTGTGACCGTAACTTTTTTCCGACCACAGCGATAGCTCGCACAGCCGTTGTTGCAGCTGACTGTTTGGCCAAAATGTCTAAAGGCAATAGATGCAGTATGACATTAAGGGAGTTTGTTCCTGTCTTGCTGAATGCACCTGAGATATTAGGCCACCATGCAGAGAAATTCAAAGACATCCACTGGGTTGCTAACTTCAGGGCCCAGTGGACGGGTATCGACTGGAGTTATAAATTTGGGCAATGACCAAGAGTTAGGCCCAATTAGTCGACCTGTGGCGGGTCGACAGGTGGCGACAATTTGACAAGTCGGACCTTTTCCAAAGTAACGGCATCAAAAGGAGGTAATCCCTCACGAAAGAGATTCAAGGAACGCAGAAATGCTTTGTTTATCCTAAAGAAATTAGGATCAGTCGACCCAAGCACGTTGTCGGCTAAACAAAGCGATTCCTTAAAATGGGCTCAAGGAATTCTTGAGGCTGGAAAAGGGGAACGATCACCGGATGAGCTGCCATCCTCCAAAAGGGATCAACGATCGTTTACCTCAGTTGCTAAAGACAGCCTTGTGATGGCTATCATTAATAAAGGAGCATTGGACGGTATGGTTCCAAAGCAAAAATGGGTGGAAATTGAGAATGCTTTGTCTGGCGTCTACTCACAGGTGCTGGAAAAGTTTCCCGGCCCAGATCCTCGACACCAAGAGGCTGGTTGGTATCAAGGACGATTTAAGCTAGTCGCATTTGAGGACCAGAGGTCTATAGAATGTTTTAAAGCTGCTCTGATACTAATTGGTGAAGTTTGGGAAGGAGCTGCTCTAGAGTTAGTCGAGAAGAAAGACATACCGGCTAGACCAAGAGCACATGCGTGTATACCTCCTGACCCTGAATCTATTTTAAATAGACTGAAACAATGCAATCCAGATCTTCCAACAGATTGGAAGGTTGGCCGTTTGGATGAAGTGGATGGGCCAAGACGGCATGCAGTGTTCATATTGAACACTCAGTCTTTGCCACATCTAGCAAAGTCCCAGGGCCGTGTATGTTATGGCTTTCATTATATCCAAATGAAGGTGTATACAAACGATCAGCTAAAGGATTCAGAAATGGACATGCTTCTGTCTGAATCAGAAGTAAGCGGATCCTCTTGCGAAGTCGAGGGGGATACCAAAGTTGAAGACATGGATAGATACCGTATGCGTGAGGAGGCTTCTACTGCCTCAGAACTCACCAAAGTTGAACCTATGGTTATTGGAAGAGTCACCGATATCTCTGAAGAGGACATTCTTGATGACTCGATTGAAGCGGCTGATGTGACGGTTGTTGAAAATCTCGATGGTCCTACGGATCCTCCAGATAAATCTTCATCATTGTAAGGCTGCATGTGCTGCCTTAAAAGTTCTCCTGATGAAAGGGGACATAGACATAGTTCTTATTCAAGAACCATATGTTTATAGAAACAAAATGTGTGAATTAAGTACTCCGGGGTTCAAACTATTGCAGTATACTGGTAATGATGTAATTCGAGCCTGTATAATTGCTAAAAACGAGCTTAACTTGTTTCTGCTTCCTTCAATGTGCAATGCAGACACTGTCGTTGCCAATTTAGAAATAGCCAAATGCAAATATTGGGTATCTTCGGTCTATATGGGACATGACAGGGAGATGCCTCCATGTGTCGTTAAGACCTTAGTTGAGGAGTCACTGAAAACAAAGACGAAACTCATTATGGGATGCGATGCGAATGCGCATCATAGTATATGGGGAAGTAGTGATACTAATGCAAGGGGAGAGTCGCTAATAGAGTTTATTTTGCGTACTAATCTTGTAGTTTGCAACAAGGGAGATGCCCCAACCTTTGTCACTAAAAACAGGCAAGAGGTTTTGGACATCACCTTGGCCTCGCAAGAACTGCATGAAATGATATCTGAGTGGTATGTTTTAAGTGAACACAGCTTCTCAGATCATCGCTACATCAGTTTCAAATTTGATGTTCATACCACCAAGACCATATTTCCGCCAAATGTTAGGAAAGCTGACTGGAATAGGTATAGGGAATCGTTCAATATGATGATACCGGAAATACCAGAGACAAATATGAGCACTGTGCAAGTTATCGAACACGCAGTGGAGAGGATTACTAAGGCCTTCAACATTTCACTGAAAGCTGCATGCCCTAAAGGGAAGCCAAGGGGGAAAATTCGACCACCATGGTGGTCTACGGAGTTAGGTAATATGAGGAAATCGTGCAGGAAGCTCTTTAACAAAGCAAAGTCCACCAGAGCTCCTGTGGATTGGGACGCTTACAAGAAGAATCTGAGAGGATACAAGCGAGAACTGAGAAAGGCTCAGCGTAACCCTTGGAATGATTACTGCAGCAGCATACGTCCGAGGCTTCTAGACTACGGAAGGTGCTAGCATCTACGAGCTCCGCTCCAGGTTTCATTAAAACATAGGGCAATTGAACAACATCCAGTGAGGAGACGCTGGAGGTACTATTGGACACACATTTTCCAGGAAATAAGACGGTTGAACCATGCACTGGCGGTGCCACAGTGGCTCAGCGGTCGTTTCCTATCGAGGAAATTGTATCAGAATCTAGAATAAAATGGGCGTTAAAAAGCTTTGGATCATTCAAATCCCCCGGACCTGATGGAATTACTCCGGCGGAGTTACAAGCGGTGGCTGACAGAATTATTCCCTGGTTGTCGGCGATATATATAGGATGTATCAACTTAGCATATATTCCACGACAGTGGAGAGAATCAAAAGTCGTTTTCATACCTAAAGCGGGAAAAGCCTCTCACTCGAATGTGAAGGATTTCCGACCAATCAGCTTATCATCATTCCTACTTAAGACTCTAGAGAGGATGATAGATATTTATCTTAGAACTAGCGTCGATTCAAGTTTGCTCTCGAAACGACAACATGCATACTCGAAGGTCTACTGAGACCGCATTACATGAACTAGTCAGCTTTATTGAAAGCTCACTATCTGTCAAAGAATACACAATCGTGGCGTTTCTAGGAGGAGTTCTATCACCTCTTCTTTGGAATGTTGCTATAAACGACCTTCTGGTTTCCCTAGAATAAGAAAGGATACAAGTGGTGGCATACGCAGATGATGTGGCGCTAGCAGTCAGGGGAAAATTCCCATCAACAGTTAGAGATATTATACAGAGAGCCCTCCGGATGACTGATAAATGGGCGAAGAATAATGGTCTTGGGGTAAATCCTGCAAAGACAGAATTAGTCATGTACTGCAAAGATCGCAAAACTCCCACGGTTATGCCCATTTCCTTAGGGGGTATTGAAATTCCCTTTAGTGATGCCCATGATATTAGCAATTTCACGCATTTTTATTCGTCGATCATTTAATACCATATCATGCACTTTGGCTACAATTTCTGTTGTTGTAGCTGTTTTTGGACGACCACTACGTGGTTCATCTTCAATGCTTGTACGAGCACGTTTAAATTCAGCAACCCACCTTTCACCTAACACATTCACCATATCATTATGAATATCTTGTCCCGATAAACCTTTTTTATGTAAATATTTAATGACAGCAAGCATTTATAATTTTTCCATTGTAAAAAAATTGCGGATGCGTCTTTTTTGAACACCTATTTCTATATGAAGGAGTTGCCAGATCGAAACAAAATTTTACATGTGTTCATAACAGAGATGGAAGTTTCCAAAACACTTAACTTTCTTCTGTTTATACCGCGCTTTTTGTGCTAGGCTAAGAAGTTTCCGAACTGCCCTCGTATAAACATTTTTCCTTGTCCAAAAGCCGATAAAGTCGTTTTGTCCTTATATTTAAGTGATTCAACTTAAAAATGTGTATCTTTAGATGAAAGAAGGCTAGGGTCAGTTCTAAAAAATTAAAGAAAAAGTCTTTAAATTTGTGGAGTTTTTGTATCTAATCTAACCAAAACAGCGTTCAAAAATAGAAGATGTTTTTAACACTTTATTTTTAAAACGTATACATAGAATAATCTCTAATTGAAGTCGATTCTGAATTTGGAAATTTAAATTGTCGTTAGCGCGTTTTTAAAGCTCTTTGAGCTCATGAAGAAAAAGCTGAAAAAAAATAAATTCCAATTCGGAATCAATACCAAAATCATTATTGTACAAAATCTTTGGAACCGGACATGCTTTTTTTCAGTGTATATAAGAAAAAATTGGGGCATTAGAGGGTTAATGGAATGGATTTACTTTTACGAAAATTGGACAACAATAGATTTGTTTAGGAAGTTTCCAATAAAAGTTATTCAGTATAAACTTGCAAGATAGTAAGAATGTGTTTTATTCTCTTGGGTAAAATTAGTAGAAGTGTACACTTTCACGAATTTATCATTAAATGTGAGTACTATGTTCGTATTTTTCACGAAAACACTAAACTAAAAGTTCAAAAATCTGTGTGAAGACGATTATATTTTTATAAAGTCTTGTGAAATAATGAATGGAAAAGATCTAAAGAATTGATTGTGAACCATTTTATATTTATAATTTAATTAATTTAAAAAAGTAACCGTGAAAACAAGCTGGTTTTCAGCTTGAAAACAGAACATAGTACTCAGCTTAATTCAGCGGTTTTAAACCAATTAAAACGAAAGATATTTATATTTTCTAATTCTAGTGCAATTGGATTTGTTGATGATTAACCAGCTGATAATTGCAAGTTTTTACTGGGAAAATGTTTTTACTGTGAAATGTAAACGAAGGACTACTACGAAGGAAATTTGTGATAGTAATCGAAATGTATCGAGTACGCAAACAGAGCTAATATGATTTAAATATTTTTATAGTCTCACAGAAGCAGAATTAAAATGAATACAATTAAAATAATATGAATTTTAAGTGAAATAAAGTTTGCTAAATTTCAATCAAAAATTTAACTTTTGATTCAAAAAAAATTAAGCTTTTTTGTAGCTATTTTTTTAGAATTTTTTAGCTTTTTTTGGACAAATCTAACGGTTTTTGGTGAAACGATTCTGGCAACGCTGCATATCAGTATAAGAACGATGAAACGTTTAACTTAAAATTAGCAAAAACTTCATGGAATGATATCTACACGGATGAAAAAGACTGTTTCTCATATGTTTGGCTATAAACATTATATGTTTGGAATACAAATTTTTAAACACAATATTTTTGAGTGCAAGCATATAATGTTCATAAAATAGCATAACATGTTTGGGACATATATGTTAATATGTTAGAACATATTATGTTTGGGACATAAAATGTTTGTAAATATAATATGCTTGGATGCAAACATATATTAATTTAGAAATAGCCTATAAACATATATGTGTTTAGTAGCTTGGAGCGCTATTTAACAGGGAGCGACATTGAATTAAGTTGGTGGTTGTTGCTTGTTATTACAAAATTAACATTTTATTTTTCCTTGGGCAATTGATCAGCTACTTCTTTGATCCTTACAAAATGTGTGGTCCGCTGTTCCAATCCCCGTCCGGCAAAAGGTAAAATTAAAATAAAAAAAATCATACAATTGAATAATTTCTTCTACAATGTTTGTATTACAGAAAAAGGTGCTAAGAACTAAAAAATCTCGTGGAAGTGAGAAAGATGTGGGGGAATATACAATTGGGCAGAAACAAAATTTTGAGCATTCAGGTCGAAAACCTATGTTGTTGGCACATATATTACCTGTTTATTTTCATAATTCATTATGATTGTAAATATATAAATACATAAATAAATAAAATTTTGAGAATTTTTTTTAAGCATATAATAATTTTGGGTGCAAAATGCTTCCAAACATATAATATGTTCATATAATAACATATTGTTTTTTGGAAGACAACATTATTGAATTTGGATGCAAAAATACAAAATGTTTGGAACTTAGACTACCCAAACATATATTGTTTAGACCAATATGCTTTCAAACATATTATATATTGGAAGAGATCAAACATATAAATGTTTGGGCAATACCCAAAAATGTATATGCTTGAAGCAAAATATGTTTGGGAGTATATGTTACAGAAGCGATTTTTTGTGAGCGTGTACCCATTTTTGAAGAAAATGTCTATAAATTTAATTACATGTGAACTAAAAATATTTCATCGAGAAATGTTGTACCAAATATTATTAACTATAGGAATTGCTAGTAAGAAATTGCTATAAGAAAATTTTTAAGGAAATTTCCATGGTATTTTGTAGGCCATGAACTAAACGATTGCTACTTAAAATTTGTAAAATTTCCTTTCGAGTAGTTAATTTTCGTTGTACATTAAGAAAAATTACAATGAACTTAAATAAATACATTATTCCAATAAAACATATTTAATTTATGAAATGCTTCAGCTACACGCTAAGAAAAAAACATTTGGAAAACGTGTACCGAAAACATTTTTCTTTTGTTCGAATTTTTTGAATTGCTTCGAAAATGTTAAACTTTTATCACCAAAAAAATTCGTTTGTTACAAAACAACCACTGCTCCACGGTGCCAAACTATATGTTTGTTTCTGTTAAATAAACTTTGTTTATTCGGTTCGTGGGCGCCGCAAGCTATGCTATATAAATATAACTTATATGGATATTTATCTATTGATGACCATAACAGGTACATAGCTCAGTGGTTAGTGTGTTGGCTTACAAAGTGCATGGTCCGCGGTTCGATTCTCCGTCCAGGCGCACGGTAAAAAAATTTTAAAAATTTATAAAATCGTATAATGTCTTCTACATTGTTGGTATTACAGGAAAAGGTGTTAAGAACTAAAAAACCTCGTGGATGTGAGGGAAAATGCAATTAGCAAGAAAACAATTTTTTTTGAGTTTGTCTTTATGAAATTGTTTTTACATCCTGGAAACGAATAAACGTTTATCACAAAAAGTATATACTTTTCTTCCAAGTACACTTCCTTACAGCGAAAAGCAAATGAGAAACGAACTTTGGTTGTCTAAAATTTCGTTTGGGAGGAAATAATTATTTTTTTTGCGTGTAATGCCTTGGGGCGGAACACAATGTTAGAAAAAAACATTTTTATTTAATTTCGTAAAAGTGCATTTATGATTTATCGGTTGTCCTGCATCAGAGATATAGGACATTTTTAGTAATTTTTGAGGTGATTTTACAATGAAAATCCTAGTATTTTTTGTTTTATTTGACCAAATCGGAAGAACATATATATTGGGGCTTTATTTAAATCTGAACCGATGTGGATGGAATTCGGCACACTTAAATATAATATTAAATCTTCTCTCCATGTAAAATATCTCTAAAAAATTGACACAATCTCGTTGAATCTCGGAGGTAAGATGTGGGTATTCTAGCCATATTTCCCCTAACGCACAATCATATATATGGGAGCAATATTTCGATCTGTACCGTTTTTGACCAGATTTCGAACACATGTTAATTGTACTTTCGTTGCAAAATGTTTAAATTTTCGGAGATAAAAATCAGCTGTTTTGTTGTTTGCTTCAAGCCAAAGTTTGTTGATCAGACTATGGCAAAGAAATATTTGACAGTTTTGATCAAATATTTGACTAGTCTGACCGTACCTTTAGAATGCATTAAAAATCACAAATAATTATAATAATTATTTATTTGTTGTTGTTGTTTTTGATTTCAGCTTAAAACCATGCATTGACTAAACCACAAGTGTAGCTTAACCAACAGAGGAAAAAATTTGGCAAAATATCACAACATATTTTTAATTCACATCCAAAACATTGAATTCGGATCACTCCTTAAGAAGTGTTGAAATGGTGGACATCCATCCTATGACATGCCTATGTTAAATTCATCGCTTCTGCGCCAATTTTGCACCACTTCCGGACCCAAAAAGTACTATCGACTTGAAATTGTGTTCAAGTACTTCCCAGCAAAAACGAGCTTCCAAAAAAGTAGTTTGGATCCCCAATTTGTGACCCGTAAGTAGTGCAAACTTGGATCATCTCCAATGAATTTAACATGGGCTTGTTATACACGGACGAAAAAGACTGTTTTTCATATGTTTGGGTATAAACATTATATGTTTGGAACTCAAATTTTAAACACAATATTTTTGAGTGCAAACATATAATGTTCATAAACTAGAATAATATGTTTGGGACATATATGTTAATATGTTAGAACATATTATGTTTGGGACATAAAATGTTTGTAAATATAATATGATTGGATGCAAACATATATTAATTTAGAAATAGCCCATAAACATATATGTGTTTACAAAGAGAGACAAAGTGTATGCTGGAAGTAAAATAATGAAAGTAACCAATTGGCGCATTACAAATATATATACACAAAGAAAATTCCATTAAATATAGGAAAAATACTATGTGTGAATATAAACAAGTATAAATTTACATATTATGAGTAAACATATATATGTTGTGATATAAGACTTCGGCAAAAATTGTATATGCTTAAGTAAAATATTAAAATGAGTATTCGGAGAGAAAATTCATTCGGAACCAAGATAAAATATATTTGAAAAAAAGAGCATGAGTTTTGTTTACGGGCACAATTTTTTTGTTTCGTCAAAACAAATCGGAACGTAGGACGAGTAAGTCAAAATATTCAAACAAAGGTAATTAAAGGGATCTTCATAAAAACTAACGAAAGGGAACTATACACTGAACAAAAAGCATGTCCGGTTCCAAAGATTGTGTCTCCACTTTAAGAATTTTGGTATTGATTCCGAACCAAAGAAGCGGAGAATACAAGTAAGGATGCTTTTAAGACACAAGTCTCTTTTAAATGGGGTTTTGTGTACTTGACTCTACGAAGCACATTTCAATTTTTCGCTTTTTCAGCTTTTTTTCATATGCTATAAAATGTCCGTTAAAAACAAGACTTCCAGTAGAAATTGTGCTGTGTTTCAAGTAAAAAAATGTCTTTAAAATAAAGTATTGAAAAACATATCCTATTTTTTAATGATTTTTGCCTTGTAGTCAAGATGCAAAAATGCAACAAATTTAAAGACAGTTTCATTAATTTTAAAGAAATTTTCTGAATTATTAAAGTCAAGTTGACCTTAGTCCAAAAATTTGTTCTTTCATGTTATGATACCCATTTTTAAGTCAAATCACTTAATTATAACGAAAACACGACTTCATTGAAAGTATCGACCTTTGAACATGGAAAAAAACTTTATATTAGAGAAATTCGTCTTCTAAGCTAAGCAAAAGTTGTATTCTTATTTTAAGGACATGAACTCTTTGGCCTCACGACAATATTTTTTCAGTGCACTCTTTTTAGAGTTGTGAAAGTAAAATGAAAACAGGGCCAAACAGTGAAAAATTAAACAGTAAGATCTATAAAAACAAAGATTAGTTCCTCTTTATTAATGAGTAGTCCAAGAGGAGTTGACGAATTTTTTCGAAAATAAAAGCGGGCATTGAGTTCGAGTTTTGCCGCTAAAATTATTTCTCATTTTAGCGGCAAAACCAGAATAACAAAACAACTTTTTCCGGTTGTAAATTGTATTATAACATGGTGGGGAAAGATCCAAAGCAACAATTGAATAAGTTTATTTTCTTTTAAAGAAATTATTAGAGAAAAGTAAAAGGGTAAACATGGCCATTTTAACGCGATAATACCAATTTATACCGGCATTAAGAATTAAATTAAGTACAAAATTATTCGTTAATAAAAATTCATATTTATATGTATTTCTAAATTAATGGTGTTACATGCTAGCAAACAATTGTTCACGCCAAAATAAATGTATGTGCTGTTGTAAAATTACTGTTTAGAATTTAAATATAATGTGCTTTTGAATGGTTATCGTTAACCTTAGGATTCGATGGAAAAATATTTTTATATACTCGAATTCACGCTCTTCTTTTGTAAGAGTTTTTGAATTTCTTCGAAAATTTTAAACTTGTATACAAAAACCTTTATTTGTTACACAATTTTTATTTTTGCAATAAAAAAATAATATTTGATTTGAACTCAGTCCATTTCGTTTATATCAAGCATTTTTCTTTTCTGACTTTAAGTCTTTTATAAAACACACTTTACAATTTCGTAGTAAAAATTTAATATAATAGTATGTAATGCTGAACACATTTTCGGGAACTTCCGAACGAATCTGGAATATATGTTAAAAAAAATATATATATAAAAAAATGGTGTTGGTCGAAGCAGGGATCGAACCCAGGACCCCTGTCACGCAAGGCGGACGACCAACCACTGCTCCACGCTGCCAACAAATGTATGTTTAACAATATTATGTTGTTAAACAATGTTATGTTTGCATCGGCTCGTGGGCGCCGCAAGCTATGCTAAATAAATTTAACTTATAACGATAATTATCTCTTGATGACCATAACAGCTACGTAGCCCAGTGGTTAGTGTGCTGGCTTACAAACTGTGTGGTCCGCTGTTCGAATCCCCGGCAGGCAAAAGGTAAAATTGAAAAAAAAAACAAGTACAAACGGCCGTAAGTTCGGCCAGGCCGAATCTTATGTACCCTCCACCATGGATTGCGTAGAAACTTCTACGAAAGACTGTCATCCACAATCGAATTACTTGGGTTGTGGTATCTTAAATCGTTTTCTAAATTTTGAGTTAGTCCATACGTGGTATACATTAGACAAAAAAAAGTACGTGTAGGTAAGTCTACAAATAATTATGAATCGATATGGACTTTTGCACGGTACGTAGGGAGCCAGAATTGAAATATGGGGGTCGCTTATATGGGGGCTATATACAATTATTGATATGGACCAATTTTTGTGTGATTGCGGATAGATTTATCTGAAGGCTATATATAACTATAGACCGATATGGACCTAGATAGGCATGGTTGTTAACGGTCATATAATAGCACAATGTATCAAATTTCAACTGACTCGGATGAAATTTGCTCCTCCAAGAGGCTCCAAAACCAAATCTCGGGATCGCTTTATATGGGGGGCTATATATGATTATGGACTGATATGGACCACTTTTGGCATGGTTGTTAAATATCATATACTACCACCACGTACAAAATTTCAACCAGATCGGATGACTTTTGCTTCTCCAAAAGGAACCGGAGGTCAAATCTGGGGATCGGTTTATAAGGGTGCTACATATAATTATGGACTGATATGAACCAATTCCTGCATGGTTGTTGGATACCATATACTAACATCACGTTCCAAATTTCAACCGAATCGGGTGAATTTTGCTCTTCCAAGGGGCTCCGGAGGTCAAATCTGGGGATCGGTTTATATGGGGGCTATATATAATTATGGACCGAAGTCGACCAATTTTTGCATGGAAGTTTGAGACCATATATTAACACCACGTACCAAATTTCAACTGAATCAGATGAATTTTGGTCTTCCAAGAGGCTCCGGAGGTCAAATCTGGTGATCGGTTTATATGGGGGCTATATATAATTATGGACCGATGTGGACCAATTTTTGCATGGTTGTTAGAGACCATATACTAACACCATGTACCAAATTTCAGCCGCATCGGATGAAACTTGCTTCTCTTAGAGGCCTCGCAAGCCAAATCGGGGGATCGGTTTATATGGGGGCTATATATAATTATGGACCGATGTGGACCAATTTTTGCATGGTTGTTAGAGACCATATACTAACACCATGTACCATATTTCAGCCGGATCGGCTTCTCTTAGAGGCCTCGCAAGCCAAATGGGGGATCGGTTTTTATGGGGGCTATATATAATTATGGACCGATGTGAACCAATTTTTGCATGGTTGTTAGAGACCATATACTAACACCATGTACCAAATTTCAGCCAGATCGGATGAAATTTGCTTCTCTTAGAGGCCTCGCAAGCCAAATCGGGGGATCGGTTTATATGGGGGCTATATATAATTATGGACCGATGTGGACCAATTTTTGCATGGTTGTTAGATACCATATACTAACACCATGTACCAAATTTCAGGCGGATCGGATGAAATTTGCTTCTCTTAGAGGCCTCGCAAGCCAAATTTGGGGGTCCGTTTATATGGGGGCTATACGTAAAAGTGGACCGATATGGCCCATTTGCAATACCATCCGACCTACATCAATAACAACTACTTGTGCCAAGTTTCAAGTCGATAGCTTGTTTCGTTCGGAAGTTAGCGTGATTTCAACAGACGGACGGACGGACGGCCGGACATGCTCAGATCGACTCAGAATTTCACCACGACCCAGAATATATATACTTTATGGGGTCTTAGAGCAATATTTCGATGTGTTACAAACGGAATGACAAAGTTAATATACCCCCCATCCTATGGTGGAGGGTATAAAAAAACAGCATGTGTTTTCGCCTTAAGAGCAGCATTTTATATATGTGTGGACATGTGTTTTGTTTATCATTTTGCCGTTATGGGCAAAATTATTATACCCTAAAAACCATGCAAAAATTGGTCCACATCGGTCCATAATTATATATAGCCCCCATATAAACCGATCCCCCGATTTGGCTTGCGAGGCCCCTAAGAGAAGCAAATTTCACCCGATCCGGCTGAAATTTGGTACATGGTGTCAGTATATGGTCTCTAACAACCATGCAAAAACTGGTCCACATCGGTCCATAATTATATATAGCCCCCATATAAACCGATCCCCCGATTTGGCTTGCGAGGCCTCTAAGAGAAGCAAATTTCATGCGATCTCGCTGAAATTTGGTACATGGTGTTAGTATAGGGTCTCTAACAACCATGCAAAAATTGGTCGACATCGGTTCATAATTATATATAGCCCCCATATAAACCGATCCCCCGATTTGGCTTGCGAGGCCTCTAAGAGAAGCAAATTTCACCCGATCCGGCTGAAATTTGGTACATGGTGTCAGTATATGGTCTCTAACAACCATGCAAAAACTGGTCCACATCGGTCCATAATTATATATAGCCCCCATATAAACCGATCCCCCGTTTTGGCTTGCGAGGCCTCTAAGAGAAGCAAATTTCATCCGATCCGGCTGAAATTTTGTTCGTGATGTTAGTATATGGTCTCTAACAACCATGCAAAAATTGGTCCACATCGGTTCATAATTATATATAGCCCCCATATAAACCGATCACCAGATTTGGCCTCCGGAACCTCTTGGAAGACCAAAATTCATCTGATTCAGTTGAAATTTGGTACGTGATGTTAGTATATGGTATCCAACAACCATGCAGGAATTGGTTCCTATCAGTCCATAATTATATATAGCTCCCATATAAACCGATCCCCAGATTTGACCTCCGGTGCCTTTTGGAGAAGCAAAATTCATCCGATCTGCTTAAAATTTGGTACGTGGTGGTAGTAAAGGTTAGGTTAGGTTAAAGTGGCAGCCCGATTAAGATTCAGGCTCACTTAGACTATTCAGTCCATTGTGATTGTGGTGGTAGTATATGATATTTAACAACCATGCCAAAAGTGGTCCATATCAGTCCATAATCGTACATAGCCCCATATAAACCGATCTCGAGATTTGGTTTTGGAACCTCTTGGAGGAGCAAATTTCATCCGAGTGAGTTGAAATTTGGTACATTGTGCTAGTATATGGTCGTTAACAACCATGCCTAACTAGGTCCATATCGGTCTATAGTTATATATGGCCCTCAGATAAATCGATCCCCAATCACACAAAAATTGGTCCATATCAAGTTCATAATTGTATATAGCCCCTATATAAGCGATCCCCATATTTCAATTCTGGCTCTCTACGTACAAAAAGTCCATATCGATTCGTAATTATTTGTAGACTTAACTATACATAACTTTTTTTGTCTAATATATACCATGTATGGACTAAATCACAATTTAGAAAACGATGTTAAGAAGTTTTAAGATACCACAACCCAAGTAATTCGATTGTGGATGATAGTCTTTCGTAGAATTTTCTACGCAATCCATGGTGGTGGGTACATAAGATTCGGCCTGGCCGAACTTGCGGCCGTATATACTTGTTTTTTTTTAGGTTCGTTAAAAGAAATCGGAACGTATGCTAACCACTGCTCCACGTGGCCAACAAATGTATGTTTCTGTTAAATAATGTTATGTTTGCATGGGCTCGTGGGCGCTGCAAGCTATGCTATATAAATGTAACTTATAACATAACATGTAACTTATAACGATAATTGTCTATTGGTGACTATAACAGCTACGTAGCCCAGTGGTAGTGTGTTGGCTTACAAATTGCATGGTTCCCGGTTCGATTCTCCGTCCAGGCGAAAGGTAAAATTAAAAAAAAATTATAAAATTGAATAATTTCTTCAACATTATTTGTATTACAAAAAAAGGTGCCGAGAACTAAAAGTTTCGTGGAAGTGAAAATTATGTGAGGGAATGAGCACAATCTTCTTGGGGAGAAAATTCTACCAAGCATATAATATTTTTGGGCTCAAAATGCTTCCAAACATATAATATGTTCACATAAAACAAATATAATAATGTTTCGGCAATATCCAATAATATATGTGCTTCCTGCAAAATATGTTTGGAACATACGTTAAAGAAGCGATTTTTTTTGAGGGTGTGGTCAATTGTGGGTTCTGATATATTATTTTGCCAATTCGGGTGATATTTCCACAAGTCGGAGCTTTATTTAAAATTCGACCATTCTGTGAAAAGTTTGGCATTACAGTGTGTAGAATATGACTACGATATGGGGAAATCATCACAGAATTTTTTGTAAAATGTGGGTATTTTGGCCATATTAGATTAAGATGACACACTTAAATAGCATATTAAATGTTTCTCTGTGGAAACTATCGAGTCAATTGGAGGAAACTCTCCCATTGAAAATGGGTCTAAAATATGAAACATTCTACCGTATTTCCCCTACTCTGACGTACATATATATGGGAGCTATATCTAAATATGAACCGATTTTGACCAAATTTGACATGCATAGTTCGAATAATAATCATGCTATCTCAGCAAAAAACGTAAATGGGAGAATAATTTTGGCCTCCGTGATCATATGGGTGTAAATCGGGCGAAAGTTATATATGGGAGCTACATCTACACTGAAAAAACAGTGAACCCTTTTCCATTGCAAAATGAACTAAACTGTAGTAATATTGACCATGATTTAGCCCTTAAGATTTTTTCAACTTGTCTAGTTTATAATTTTCTTAAATTTTAGTTCATCTATAACATTGTAGTTTAGTTCATTTTTACAACACCATAAGATTTATATACCCCTACCAAGTTAAAAAGTCAGTATTATTTTGGTTTACTTGCTTATTTTGTGAGAAACCCGATAATAAAAATTGGTTAACAGTCTCTTTAAAATGTCGACGACTAAACTATTTTTAAATCAATCATTCCACAGTACAGAGAAATTAAATAATTAAAGGAACAACACACCGTTTTACTATTATGAAAATTATCATACATTAAAATTAAACAAAAGTACTTTATTATAAAAACTTATGATGAAAGTTCTTAATACAATGTTTTTTGTGAATAAAAATTATGACCACGTGGAACAGAGAGTAGTTCATTTGAACTCGCTGTTTGGACATTTTGACTTATCCTTTTTTTATTCATCGTAGGTAATTTTTTCACATATCTTGCTGGAAAAAATGGAAACAATAATGAAAATTGTTAAAAATTAACACCATGTAATGAAATATAATTTTTAATTCTTCATTTTAGCTTGTAACTTACAATATTTGGGGCATTTTATCAAATGGTGTAAGGAATTTAACTTTTCTTTGGAAAACGTATCTCATAAAATTTGTACCTGAAACAATTAGAGAAATAATGAAGTATTCTAAATAAACTCATAAAACTGTGTTGTTATCGATGTGAAAGATATAATAAAATAAATATTCTAGTTGGAAGAAAGCCAAAGTTTTAATATAAAACTTACCAATTCTCTATTAAATTGTACGCTGAGGGGAAATATAAAAAGTTGTCCAAATTTATTTGGGTTACTCTGAAATTAAATATTTATTTTTTACATTAAATAAAATTATTAAATAGGTTTTCAAAAAATCTAATGAAAAAATAATAATATGCATAAAAACCAAATATTCTTGATAATCCTAGACAGACATCATTCGTCAAAGTGACGACACGTAATTTCATTGTCGATTTAAAATGCATTTTAGTCTATTGGGAAATGGTAAATTTAAGTTATACTAATTCGACCGTTTTATGAACTTTTGTTTTATACTACTTAAAACCAAATTGAATAAGAAAATAAATTCAAGTTTGGTTCACTTTTTCGCTCACGAGGAAAATTATAGCGTCTTGAAATCAGCCGTAGTCAAAATGACGAAGGATGACGTTAATGTACAAAAAATAAGGATGACTGTCCAGGGTTAAAAGAAAGTTAAAGAATCCTTACCAATTCACTATTAAATTACAGGCAAAGGAGTACTAAAAATTTTTCCAAATTTTTAAGGGGTTATTCTGAAATTAAATATTTGTTTTTTACATTAAAAATATAACATTGGTTTCCAAAAAAATTGATTAAAGAAATACTAACATAAGGTATTAAAAACCTGTAATTTTGATGATAAAAAGGTCATAAAAACGTAAATATTCTAGTTGAAAGAAAGCCAATTTTTAGCAAAACTTACCAATTCTCTATTTTTTAAATTTATTTGTATCCATGTGGAGTTGCTCTGAAATTAAATATTGCTTTTACAACAAAGAAAAGCATTAAACTGGTTTCCAAAAAAATTAATTAGCAAATAATAATATACATAAAAAATATTATTTTTAAAAGAAATCCATATTAAAAAAATACTTACCAATTTATGACTAAACTGTACGCTGAGATATAACAAACATTTTCCAAATTCATCTGGAATTTAATATTAATTTTTTACATTGAATAATGAAAATTTCAATACACCTTCAATTTCAACATATTTTACTAAATATTCTTAATAACTGTTTTCTAAAGTACCGATAAAATATTAATAACTTTCATTTAAAAGGTTTAATAAACAAACACCAATATATGTCTCAAAAATCCAAAATATTCCATGCCTTTATATTCCCTTGTTGCATACCTGCTTAAAAGATGCAACAACCCACGCCAACGCCACACTGAAAAAACAGTGAACCCTTTTCCATTGCAAAATGAACTAACCTGTAGTAATATTGACCATGATTTAGCCCTTAAGATTTTGTTCAACTTGTCTAGTTTATAATTCTCTTAAATTTTAGTTAACCTATAACATTGTATTTTAGTTCATTTTTACAACACCATAAGATTTATATACCCCCATCAAGTTAAAAAGTCAGTAATATTTTGGTTTACCTGCTTATTTTTTGGGAAACCCGATAATAAAAAGTGGTTAACAGTCTCTTTAAAATGTCGACGACTAAACTATTTTTAAATCAATCATTCCACAGTACAGAGAAATAAAATAATTAAAGGAACAACAACCCGTTTTACTACTATGAAAATTCTCATACATTAAAATTCAACTTTCTTTAAGCAAAAGTACTTTATTATAAAAACTTATGATGAAAGTTCTTAATACAATATTTTTGTGAATAAAAATTATGACCACGTGGAACAAGAAAATAGTTTATTTTAACTCGCTATTTGGACATTTTGACTTTTCCTTAGTTTTTTATTCCTCGTTAGTATATTCACATATCTTGCTGAAAAAAATGGAAGGAATAATGAAAATTGTTAAAAATTAACATGTAATAAAATATAATTTTTAATCTCTTTAAATTAGCTTGTAACTTACCATATTTGGGCCATTTTATTAAATGGTGTAAGGAATTCAACTTTTCTTAGATAAACGTACCTCATGAAGTTTGTACCTGAAACAATTAGAGAAATAATGAATTAAGTAATATATTAACTCATAAAACTGTGTTGTTATCGATGTGAAGGACATAATACAATAAATATTCTTGTCAAACGAAAGCCAAAGTTTTAAATTAAAACTTACCAATTCTCTATTAAATTGTACGCTGAGGTTAAAAAGTTATCGAAATTCATTTGGGGATACTCTGAAATTAAATATTTATTTTTTACATTAAATAAAATTATTAAATAGGTTTTCAAAAAATCTAATGAAAAAATAATAATATGCATAAAAACCAAATATTCTTGATAATCCTAGACAGTCATCATTCGTCAAAGTGACGACACGTAATTTCATTGTCGATTTAAAATGCATTTTAGTCTATTGGGAAATGGTAAATTTAAGTTATACTAATTCGACCGTTTTATGAACTTTTGTTTTATACTACTTAAAACCAAATTGAATAAGAAAATAAATTCAAGTTTGGTTCACTTTTTCGCTCACGAGGAAAATTATAGCGTCTTGAAATCAGCCGTAGTCAAAATGACGAAGGATGACGTTAATGTACAAAAAATAAGGATGACTGTCCAGGGTTAAAAGAAAGTTAAAGAATCCTTACCAATTCACTATTAAATTACAGGCAAAGGAGTACTAAAAATTTTTCCAAATTTTTAAGGGGTTATTCTGAAATTAAATATTTGTTTTTTACATTAAAAATATAACATTGGTTTCCAAAAAAATTGATTAAAGAAATACTAACATAAGGTATTAAAAACCTGTAATTTTGATGATAAAAAGGTCATAAAAACGTAAATATTCTAGTTGAAAGAAAGCCAATTTTTAGCAAAACTTACCAATTCTCTATTTTTTAAATTTATTTGTATCCATGTGGAGTTGCTCTGAAATTAAATATTGCTTTTACAACAAAGAAAAGCATTAAACTGGTTTCCAAAAAAATTAATTAGCAAATAATAATATACATAAAAAATATTATTTTTAAAAGAAATCCATATTAAAAAAATACTTACCAATTTATGACTAAACTGTACGCTGAGATATAACAAACATTTTCCAAATTCATCTGGAATTTAATATTAATTTTTTACATTGAATAATGAAAATTTCAATACACCTTCAATTTCAACATATTTTACTAAATATTCTTAATAACTTTTTTCTAAACTACCGATAAAATATTAATAACTTTCATTTAAAAGGTTTAATAAACAAACACCAATATATGACTCAAAAATCCAAAATATTCCATGCCTTTATATTCCCTTGTTGCATACCTACTTAAAAGATGCAACAGCCCACGCCAACGCCAACTATACAACTGAAGCATGCCAAACAAAACCAAGCAAAGCCAAAACATTCCTACAACACAAAAACACATGTGCCTTTATTGAAAACAACACCTCATCCAGCCAAAAACCAT
Organism: Haematobia irritans; assembly: GCF_050003625.1. Lineage (NCBI taxonomy): Eukaryota > Metazoa > Arthropoda > Insecta > Diptera > Muscidae > Haematobia > Haematobia irritans. The sequence continues at coordinate 64,692,355 of NC_134401.1, read as the reverse complement.
CAACGAATAACAAACACACACACACACAAGCCACTAAATGAACAAAAATAAAAACAACCCCACGCTCATGTATACACAACAAAACTCAAGTAACATCATCTTTACATTAATCACATTCCACTATGCCGATAAAGATCTCTGTACTATGCATTAGTTCATCGCATCTGCTGACAATTTACTCTAAGAATAATATTCGTAAAGCCACACCAGTTTATGAACGATGAAACGTTTAACTTAAAATTTGCAAAATTTTCATGAATTGTTATCTACCATTTTTGACGAAAATGTCTATAAATTTAATTACATGTGAACTAAAACTATTTCATTGGGTAATTTTTTACCAACAATTATTAACTATAGGAATTGTCAGTAAGAAATTGCTATCCACTTTCAAGTTCATTTTTCGTAAAAAAATATTTTCTCATACAAAAAAATCTTATAGTAAATTGCACTTATTATTTAGAAAATACTTTACATTTCACATGTAGTTTTATAGCATGACAAACGAATTTTTAACTACCAGTTAAGAATTTTTTTAAGGAAATTTCCATCGTATTTTGTAGGCCATGAACTAAACGATTGCTACTTAGAATTTGTAAAATTTCCTTTCGAGTAGTTAATTTTCGTTGAAGATACGAAAAATGAACTAAAATTCTGGAAAATTCTTGTAATAAATTATTGTAAAAATCTTCTTAAATTTACGAGACACTTTTTTTCTGTGTAAATCTGAACCGATTTCAACCAAATTCACCACAATTAACAATGCTATTAAACGTACTCCTTGTGCAAAATTTGAAGCAAATCAGGATAAAACTCTGGCTTTTGTTTTCTCCATATAGGTAAAAAGCAGACAAAAAATATATATGGGAGCTATATCTAAATCTGAACCGATTTCAACGAAATTTGGTATACTTAATGACGCTATTAAACGTACTCCTTGTGCAAAATTTGAAGCAAATCAGGCAAAACTCTGGCTTTTGAGGTCATATAAGTTCAAATCGGACGAAAGATATATGTTATATGGGAGCTATATCTAAATCTGAACCGATTTGGCTGATATTTTGCATATCTTACGAAAGCCCCAAAATATTTAGCTGCCCGAAATTTTGAGAAAATACGTTTATAAATACGTCAATTATGACCAGATCGGTGATAAATATATATGGCAGCTATATCTAAATCTGAACCGATTTTTTTCAAAATCAATAGCGATTGTCTTTGAGCCAATGTAAAAGTCTGTGCCAAATTTCAGAACGATCGGACTTAAACTGCGAGCACACAAAATTACATATACAGACAGACGGACAGACAGACAGACATCGGTATACTAAACGATGGGTCTTAAACTTTTCCTTCGTGGCGTTACATACAAATGCACAAACTTATTATACCCTGTACCACAGTAGTGGTGAAGGGTATACAAATCGATAATTTTTTAAAATATTCGTGGAAAAACGTTTCAAACAAGCGTTAGAATGCATTAAAAATCATACAAAAAATATAAAAATCCAAATTTTTTAATTCACATTCAAAACACTGAATTCGGATCACCCCTTAAGAGGTGATGCAAATTCATTCATTACATTCGTCCTATGGCATGTTTCTCCGCCAATTTTGCACCACTTCTGGTCCCAAAAAGAACATTTTCACTTTTTTTGGCGACGCTTTTTTGCAGCATTATTAAGATATTAATTTATGAAAGAATAGTTTTAATATCAATTACTATTTTTTTATACCCACCACCATAGAATGGTGAAGGGGGTACAATAAGTTTGTCATTCCATTTGTAACACATCGAAATATCGATTTCCAACTATATAAAGTATATATATATTCTTGATCAGGGAGAAATAACGATGTCCGTCTGTCAGTCTGGATGTCTGTTGTAATCACGCTACAGCCTTCAATAAAAAAGCTATCTTGCTTAATTTTTGTACAAACTCGTTTTTTGTTTCCAAGCAGGTCAAGTTCGAAGATGGGCTATATCGGTCCATGTTTTGGTATAGCCTCCATATTAAACCGACGCCCCGATTTGGGATCTTGGGCTTCTAGAAACCGTATTTTCAATCCGATTTTCCTGAAATTGGAAATCTAGAGGTATTTTAGGACCGTATCAATGTTTCCGTATAGCCCCCATATTGACCGATCTTCCAATTTTACTTCTTGGGCTTCTAGAAACCGTATTGTCAATCCGATTTTCCTGAAATTGGAAATCTATAGGTATTTTAGGACCAAAAATAGGTGTGTCGAAAATGAGGTGTATCGGTCCATGTTTTGGTATAGCCCCCATATAAACCGACCTCCCGATATGGGGTCTTGGGCTTCTAGAAACCTTATTTTCTATCCGATTTACCTGAAATTCGAAAATGTGTTAGGACCACAAACAGGTGTGCCGAATATGGTGTGTACCGATCTATGGGTTTCTGTAGCGCCCATATAGCCCGATCCCCCGATTTTTCTTCTTGAGCTTCTAGAAACCGTAGTTTTTATCCAATTTGCTTGAAATTTTAAATCTAGAGCTTTTTGAGGACCATAAATAGGTCCCGACTTAACTCCTGTGCTTATATAAACCGTAGTTTTTATCCGATTTGCCTGAAATTGTAACGGATTAAGTTTTTATCGCTCCATTTGGTAATGCCTCCATATATACCGATTTCACTCCTTGAGGGTACAAAGGCGCACTGATCATGAAAATGGCTTAAAACTGAAAGTACAATTTCCAAATATATAGCTTTTAGATTTCAAATCATACATTATCTCAAGCAACCCGCTATATATTATCATGTAACGCGCTACGACGAAGAGTTTTCAAAGGTAACTGTTATATTTGATTCATGGTGGTGGGTATTTAAGGTTCGGCCTGGCCGAACTTACTGTTGTATATACTTGTTTAAATTAAATTGACTAAACCAAACTAAACAAAATAATAAAGGAGCTTTAGTTACTAAACTAAATCATAAGTTCAACCACAGCTTTATTTCATAAACTTCAAACATTGCCATCGGCACCTGCTACCACAACCCAAGTAATTCGATTGTGCATGAAAGTCTTTAGCGGAACTTTGTGCGGTTGTATATACTTGTTTAATTTTTATAAAAATGGAAAATCGTAAATAGGTTTTCAAATTCTAGGGATGCTAAAATTTTTCTGGGGGTCTAAGCCCCCTCCCCAGAGGCCTTTCTATGCTTATGGAAACAGTTTTTGAGATATCCCGTTATTTTTAGTTTTTCACTCTTTTTTCACTAAACAAATTATATTTCTAGTTAGAAATGTCCGATTGAATGAAAGGGATTAAGATGACGAATAATCGTGTATAATTGGATCTGTGATAAGTTAAGTAGTTCAAAAAATATCGATGGAAAAAAAAATTTTCCAAAAAATCATGTTTTACAGTGACCCTTTTCCGCCGGAAAAGTACAAATCCGATGTCAAATCATACAAATATGAGCAACTCTCCAACACCAAAATGCATTTTTGTGTGGCCAAGTGGCATTTTTGTGTGGGTGAGTTGCTCATATTTGCATGATTTGACATCGGATTTGTTCACTCAATTGCTTATAACTTTGTCATTTTTCGGTCGTTTCTTCTAGTTTGTCTTATTACTTACGTTAGATTATCGTCTATACGACAATGAAGAGAAAATTTTGTTCAATGGTTTGTACTTTTTTGGAGGAAAAAGGCCACTGTAAAACTTAATTTTTTAAAATTTGCCCTCTTTACATCAATATTTTTTGAACCACTTAACTTATTACAGATTGAATTTACATGATTACTCGTCATCTCAATACCTTTCATTTAAGTATCAACAACGATATATTCGAACATTTCTAACTCGAAATATAATTTTTTTAGTGAAAAGAGGGCGAAATTTTTTTTTTCGAATTCAGCAGTTCAAAATACTTAAGAAAAGTCACATCCCATCAAATGTATATGAAAAAAAAATATTTTGTAAACTAGTGTTGTTTTTGCTGGGTTGTTATTAATATCCCAGCAAAAAAAGCGTCGCAAAAAAAAGTAATGAAAATGTTCTTTTTGGATCCGGAAGTGGTGCAAAATTGACGCAGAAGCGATGAATTTAACATGGGCTTGTCATAGGACGGAAGTCCTCCATTTCAACAGCCGTTGCACTGAGTTTGCATCACTTCTTTAGGTGTGATCCGAATTCAATGTTTTGAATGTAAATTAAAAAATTCTTTGATTATTTGTCAAATAAATAATAGTTTTTATAATTTATAATGAATTCTTACACTTGTCGGAAGCGTTTGACCTCAAAAATTTTCAAAAATTCACAATTTTTTCAGATTGGATTTAGCATGTTTTTCGACAAGATTTAAATGATTTGTACCATTTTATGAATTCTTACTATGTTTTTAACCTATTTGACACAAAAAAGTTACAATTACCCATTAAAAGTATGAAAAAAAAAACAAATTATAAAAAATTGAATTAAAAGAACTTCCTGCACGGATGAAAAATACTGTTTTTCATATGTTTGGCTATAAACATTATATGTTTGGAACACAAATTTTTAAACACAATATTTTTGAGTGCAAGCATATAATGTTCATAAACTAGCATAACATGTTTGGGACATATATGTTAATATGTTAGAACATATTATGTTTGGGACATAAAATGTTTTTAAATATAATATGCTTGGATGCAAACATATATTAATTTAGAAATAGCCTATAAACATATATGTGTTTAGTAGCTTGGAGCGCTATTTAACAGGGATATTGAATTAAGTTGTTGCTTGTTATTACAAAATTAACATTTTATTTTTCCTTGGGCAATTGATCAGCTACTTCTTTGATCCTTACAAACTGTGTGGTTCGCTGTTCGAATCCCCGTCCGGCAAAAGGTAAAATTAAAATAAAAAAAATCATACAATTGAATAATTTCTTCTACAATGTTTGTATTACAGAAAAAGGTGCTAAGAATTACAAAATCTCGTGGAAGTGAGAAAGATGTGGGGGAATATACAATTGGGCAGAAACAAAATTTTGAGCATTCAGGTCGAAAACCTATGTTGTTAGCACCTATATTAACTGTTTATTTTCATAATTCATTATGATTGTAAATATATAAATAAATAAATAAAATTTTGAGCACAATATTGTTTGGGAGATTTTTTTTAAGCATATAATATTTTTGGGTGCTAAATGCTTCCAAACATATTATATGTTCACATAATAACATATTGTTTTTTGGAAGACAACATTATTGAATTTGGATGCAAAAATACTAAATGTTTGGAACTTAGACTACCCAAACATATATTTTTTAGACCAGTATGCTTTCAAACATATTATATATTGGAAGAGATCAAACATATAAATGTTTGGGCAATACCCAAAAATGTATATGCTTGAAGCAAAATATGTTTGGGAGTATATGTTACAGAAGCGATTTTTTGTGAGCGTGCGACTTCAAGTAAAATTTTAGCTAATTTTAAAGAGTCGCGTGTACTGCAAAAGAGTTAAAAATAATAATTATATCGATATTTTCATAAAATTCTTGAAATTTGAACTAACTGGGTAGGAAAGCGATTAACTAAATTGAAGTTCAAAATTTGTCATAAATTACTGTGTAATGCCAATTCATTATTTTATAAGGCTTTCTAAGTCCAAAAGCTATAAAAAAACCGTTTGTAATTTCTATGAAATTGTACACTTTTTTAGAGTCGAAATTGTTGTAAGTGTATCCATTACTATACACCACATTTTCATTAGATCCACCATGTAAAGGGTGATTTGTTAAGAGCTTGATAACTTTTTTTTTTAAAAAAACGCATAAAATTTGCAAAATCTCATCGGTTCTTTATTTGAAACGTTAGATTGGTCCATGACATTTACTTTTTGAAGATAATTTCATTTAAATGTTGACCGCGGCTGCGTCTTAGGTGGTCCATTCGGAAAGTCCAATTTTGGGCAACTTTTTCGAGCATTTCGGCCGGAATAGCCCGAATTTCTTCGGAAATGTTGTCTTCCAAAGCTGGAATAGTTGCTGGCTTATTTCTGTAGACTTTAGACTTGACGTAGCCCCACAAAAAATAGTCTAAAGGCGTCAAATCGCATGATCTTGGTGGCCAACTTACCGGTCCATTTCTTGAGATGAATTGTTCACCGAAGTTTTCCCTCAAAATGGCCATAGAATCGCGAGCTGTGTGGCATGTAGCGCCATCTTGTTGAAACCACATGTCAACCAAGTTCAGTTCTTCCATTTTTGGCAACAAAAAGTTTGTTAGCATCGAACGATAGCGATCGCCATTCGCCGTAACGTTGCGTCCAACAGCATCTTTGAAAAAATACGGTCCAATGATTCCACCAGCGTACAAACCACACCAAACAGTGCATTTTTCGGGATGCATGGGCAGTTCTTGAACGGCTTCTGGTTGCTCTTCACTCCAAATGCGGCAATTTTGCTTATTTACGTAGCCATTCAACCAGAAATGAGCCTCATCGCTGAACAAAATTTGTCGATAAAAAAGCGGATTTTCTGCCAACTTTTCTAGGGCCCATTCACTGAAAATTCGACGTTGTGGCTCGTTAGTAAGTCTATTCATGATGAAATGTCAAAGCATACTGAGCATCTTTCTCTTTGACACCATGTCTGAAATCCCACGGGATCTGTCAAATACTAATGCATGAAAATCCTAACCTCAAAAGAATCGCCCTTTAGAACTGTAGTCCAAATCACTTTTTGGATTAATCTAAAAAGGCCACAAAAAGCAATACCCTGTCATTGTATATGTTATATGTATGTACATGCGATTGAATAACACTTTGAAATGAGCCATGTAATCGTTAAGTGAGCCAAGTACAAAGAGTCAACAGGTTCTGATTCTTAGCAAGAAGGCAACTACTGTTGCCTTTATTATTTTCGGTAAAATTGTCTTTTAAAAAGAAACATAAAATTGGTACAACTAAAACTCGTTGACAGCTATGTTCCTTTAATTGCTTTCAGTACATCTTATGAGACTAGTCACCTTTCGACGAATTGTTGTTGATTTCTCCTCACCATTTTCTTTAGCGAAAGATAGGGCAACAAATTTAATTTTGATTCTTAGAATGACACTATGACAGAGGTCTTCGAATTCATGTAATTGAGGTCAATGTCTTTGTTAATAATATATAAAATTCAAATGGCAATCCTTTTTTGGGGGTTACAGTTTATTGTGTTATCATATGAACTATTTATTGTGTTATCGTATGAACTAATTTAAGAATGAGGACAGATATAGAAGTAACATATTTGTAAATATACTTCTATATCTGTCCTCATTCTTAAATTTTCCCTGGATCGTTTTATATCAATCAATAATCGCCACCATATAACAACCAAGGTTGGCCTGTCGCAAATTGTGACTTTTGCGACATACATTTACGACGGTATAATACGTATGTCGTAAAAGTCATAAACCTAATGGATAAAACCTATTTTTGGACAAAAAATTTTAAACTTTTAAATTTAAAAGTATGATTTGATTTGATTTGATTTTATTGTTTTATATGTTATACCAAGCACAACAAGATAAATCTTATAAATTACAGTGCCGGCCAATCTTCAGCATCACAATTAGAAAACACTTCACAAACATAAAGAAGGGCCGGAACAAGATAGGATTTAGCTAAAAGCATTCGAATATTCAATGGTGTGGAATGTCGTAAATGCCACAAATTTTTAATCATGTTGCGGACTATTCCCACAGAACAGCTTATGTGATTGTTCCACGTGAGTGTTGAATTAAAGATAATACCAAGATTACTCGATGAGAGTACATGGTTAACCGCTGCATTACCAATACTGACGTTAATATTAGGGATATATGATGTATTCATATTGCCAATCAGTAAGAATTTTGACTTTTTAGGGTTAATGCACAGTCCATTGTTTTTTTCCCATGTGTGAATTATGTTCAAGTCTTTGTTTATCATATGAATGTGTTCCTGTACATTGGTTGATTTGCAACAAATGTATAGTTGTACATTATCAGCATATATGGATTTTACAAGCAATGGGGAGAGAAGCGAGGTCGTTGATGTACATTGTGAAAAGCAAAGGTCCAAGTATTGATCCCTGAGGAACTCCTCTGGATACAACAAGAGCTTGAGATATTGTATTGTTTAAGCTAACAACTTGGGAACGATTTGACAGATAGGACGACAATTTGAAAGCCGTACTAGAGAATTGGAACAGTTTGTGCAGTTTAAGTAGTAGCACAGTGTGATCCACAGTGTCAAAGGCCTTGCTGTGATCGTATAATATGAAATTCGATTATCCAAATTGGATCTAATGTCTTCCACAACAACTAATAGAACTGTTGTACAGGATCGTTGTTTTCGAAATCCTGATTGGCTATCAGTTAAAAGGTTTGTCTTATTTAAGTATTCAAAAATTTGATTAGACATTTTTTCTAATGCTTTCGATAAAAAAGAAAGAATAGCGATTGGCCGATATTCATTGCTAGATTTGGGAATGAGAATAATCTTTGCAAGTTTCCACTGTTGCGGATAGACTGATTTTGTTAGGATTGTCATTGTCATCCACTCCTCTGAACGAAAAGCAATCTTCACATTTGTTCATAAATTTTTTCTTCAGGTGTTTCAAGATTAACATTGACAAATCTTTCATTGAGCTCATTAACGTCTGCAGAGCATGATCTATAATCCGAGTTCTGCCCAATTCCAATTTTCTTGATTATGTTCCATTTTGACTTACGATCTAGTGCGGATTGAAATTTGTGTTGAAAAGAAGACGTTTTTGCAATTCTTATGGCATTGGCAGCTAATTGTCTAGCTGATTTAAAGGTGTGAGTTGAGTGTTTTCTCGTAAATGGCATTAATATTTTCTTGTAGAAAATCAAGCTGATCATCTATCGATTCGATACAATATACCCTGCCAACATTTTTTGAATTTGGGGGCGCTTCTGAGAATCCCCACTACGTCGAAAACAGTCGTATACGATATCCAAAACTCCTCGGAAAAGCGCCGTCACTATTGAGAAGTTGTACCACGCCAAGTTACTACAAAAATGTATCGCATGAGTGCAATTATTAGGAGCCCTTCTGGACACATTTAGAAGGACGCCAATAAGAGCCCCTTCAAACAATCAGACCAAGTGCATTTTAAGATAGTTGTAAAAGAATCATTGTGGTCAAGTAAAACACGATTGTTTAGATGTTTATTAATTTTATGAAACATTTATAAATTCTCATAAATATAACATTTATACGACTATCACATCACATTTAACACATTTTTATGCATTAATAAGAGATTGATGTTGAGTTACAAGTTGTAAGTTAAATGTTGTAGCGTCTATCAGCCAATACTATTATTCCCAATGGAGGCAGCGTGTCCGGAAAAATATTTGAAAAACTATCACTTTATTCCATTTGGAAAGTCAAAAATTGTTCACCATATACCTTTCACAATTTTAAGCGTAATATCTATGTTTTCAGAACTTTATTTTCGTTTTTATTTAAATAAAATATAACAAGCTGGTTGCGCTTGGCGTTTCACAAAAAATAAAATGGCTCTTCTAACAGTAGTGATGGCAAAATACTTTCATGTACATTTTGTACTTTTTGATATACTTCCCCCATCACAGTTCGCGATGGTTGTGGTGACATTTACGAGTCTGTGGTAGCGATGAGGATGAAATGGAACTTTGAAATGCTGGCAGGGTATTTGATCCCAGGACATAGCGTCAGGCAAGTGATTAATTTGTAGAACATTAAGCTTTTTGAAATCTCGAAATTTTACTGGAGGCATTTCTTTTTCTACGTTACATCCATATGTTAAAAATATAAGATCATGCTTTGAAAAACATGACGCTGACAGCTGATTGTAGAACAATACTTTCATTTTCTGACTGATAAAAAATACATCTATTAGGCTTGCAGAACTGTGAGTGAAATGGGTTAGCATAGCATAGGCGTAGCTAAACGGGATTTATGGGTTTGTCGTCTCCGTCTACGATATCCAAAACTCCTCGGAAAAGCGCCGTCACTATTGAGAAGTTGTACCACGCCAACTTACTGCAAAAAAGTATCGCATGAGTGTAATTATTAGGCGCCCTTCTGGATACATTTATAAGGACGCCAATAAGAGCCCCTTCAAACAATCAGAGAAAGTGCATTTTAAGGTAGTTGTAAAAGAATCATTGTGGTCAAGTAAAATACGATTGTTCAGATGTTTATTAATTTTATTAAACATTTATAAATTCTCATAAATATAACATTTATGCGACTATCACATCACATTTAACATATTTTTATGCATTCATAAAAGATTGATGTTGAATTACAAGTTGCAAGTTACATTTTGTAGCGTCTATTGGCCAGTGCTTTTATTCCCAATGGAGGCAGCGTGTCTGGAAAAATATTTGAAAAACTATCACTTTATTCTATTTGGAAAGTCAAAAATCCCTGTCAGCATTTCAAAGTTCCATTTCATCCTCATCGCTACCACAGACTCGTAAGTGACACTGCAACAATCGCCAACTGTGATAGTATTTTGCCATCACTATTGTTGAAACAGCCATTTTATATTTTGTGAAACACCAAGCACAGCTAGCTTCTTATAATTTATTTAAATAAAAACGGTAATGAAGTGCTGAAAACATAGTTATTTCGCTTAAAATTGTAAAAGGTATATTGGTGAACAATTTTTGACTTTCCAAATGGAATAAAGTGATAGTTTTTCAAATATTTTTCCAGACACGCTGCCTCCATTGGGAATAAAAGCGCTGGCTGATAGACGCTACAACATGTAATGCGCTTTACAGACTATCAGTTATTCCGGACGACAGTGCTCGTGTCGAACATATCCCATATATTGTGCACACTATAAGTTAAGTCCGAAGGCATAATCGATACTGCTGCCTGTTTATTGGATCGATAACACATTTACCGATTATTTAGTCATCGCCGACAAGTCGTATCGATCCGACACATTGTAAGATTCTTTACAAACACCGACATTCCGTCCGGAATAACTGATAGTCTGTAAAGCGCATAACTTGCAACTTGTAACTCAACATCAATCTTTTCTTAATGCTTAAAAATATGTTAAATGTGATGTGATAGTCGTATAAATGTTATATTTATGAGAATTTATTATTTTTGGATATCGTATACGACTGTTTTCGAAGTAGTGGGGATTCTCAGAAGCGACCCCATATTCAAAAAATGTTGGCAAGGATTATTCACCAATACACCTTTCACAATTTTAAGCGAAATAACTATGTTTTCAGCACTTCATTATCGTTTTTATTTAAATAAATTATAAGAAGCTAGTTGTGCTTGGTGCAAGGCATATTAATTAAAGGTAAAGTCACGAGCAAACGTGTGTACACCCCATGATATTTAGAAAGTCAAACTAAAATGGCAGGTCACTTAAGTTGACATTTTGTGTATGTGTAGTGTTGTTGTATTGTAATATTTATGTACACAAAGAATGTAAACAAACCTACTAAACGTAAACAAAGCCTTTGACAAGATGAATGTCGATATTAGTCACCTGATTGCATGACTTTACCTCTTTAATATGCCTTGTGCTTGGTGTTTCACAAAATATAAAATGGCTCTTGTAACAATAGTGATGGAAAAATACTTTCATGCGAATAGTGATGGCAAAATACTATCACAGTTGGCGATTGTTGCAGTGTCACTTACGAGTCTGTGGTAGGGATCCCTGCCAGCATTTCAAAGTTCCATTTCATCCTCATCGCTACCACAGACTCGTAAATGTCACCATAACCATCGCGAACTGCAATGGGGGATGCATATCAAAAAGTACAAAATGTACATGAAAGTATTTTGCCATCACTACTGTTAGAAGAGCCATTTTATTTTTTGTGAAACGCCAAGCGCAACCAGCTTGTTATATTCTATTTAAATAAAAACGAAAATAAAGTTCTGAAAACATAGGCATTACGCTTAAAATTGTGAAAGGTTTATGGTGAACAATTTTCGACTTTCCAAATAGAATAAAGTGATCGTTTTTCAAATATTTTTCCAGGCACGCTGTCTCCATCGAAAATAAACAAACTGGCTGATAGACGCTGCAATATGTAACTTGTTACTTAAAACTCAACATCATTCTTTTATTAATGCAAAAAATTATGTTAAATGTGATGAGATAAACCGAAAAATGTTATATTTATAAGAAATTATAAATGTTTAATCAAATCAATAAACATCTACACAATCGTGTTTTACTTGACACCAATGATTCTTCTACAATTACCTTAAAATGCACTTTTTCTGATAGTTTGCAGGGGTTCTTATTGGCGTCCTTCCAAATTGATCTAAATAGGCACTTAATAATTGCACTGATGAGAAACTTTTTCGTAGTAACTTGGCGTGGTACAACTTCTCAATAGTGACGGCGCTTTTCCGACGAGTTTTTGATGTCGTATATGATTGTTTTCGACGTAGTGGGGATTCTCAGAAGCGCCCCCAAATTCAAAAAATGTTGGCAGGGATGAGTATGAAATGGAACTTTGAAATGCCAGCAGGGAGAATGTTGCTAGCTTCGCCAATGTTTAATTCACAATTGTGACAAATAAAAACTCAAAATTATTTTGTATCAAAAATTTTGAAATATTGAATTTGTTTTAAATTTATGAGAGAAATGTATCGAAATAAATGGTCTTTAAAATTGATGGTAAGAATTACTTCAATTATTTCCAGATTTTCTCTACTTAAATATCCCATAAATTTATAATTATAAATTTAATTCATTTTGACTGACAATCAAAGTTTCAATATGGCCACTGACATTTTTGTTTTTGTAAAGGCCGGTACTATGTTCGATTTCAGCTGCGAAATCCAATACAAAACCAAAAAATGTGAAAAACTAGCGAAATGTTTTCCATTTGTTGTACTTTGTTTTTTTCGAGTTGAAAAACTGACGTTTATAGCATGGCGCCATTTGCAATATGAATTAAGAAATAATTTATTTATTAAAACTATTTGAGTGGGTTTATAACGCAAACACTGGTCATATTTTTGTCCCGAAAATAAACAAAGGATCAAAGGAGTAACAGATCAATTGCCCAAGGAAAAATAAAATGTTAATTTTGTAATAGCAAGCAGCAACCACCAACTAATTCAATATCGCTCCCTGCTACCTAAATTAACACCGCTTTCTATGTGCGAAATAATGGTTTCTATAATTTTTTTCGCAAGAATTAACATAGTACCGGCCTTTCGATATTGGGAAATTGGATATCGCCATGGACATGGTTTGGGTATATTTCGCATCAGAGTTGGGGATTGTTATAGAGTCACCAAAGAGTCTATGGCAGTGACTGGGATAAAATCGAACTTTGAAATGTTGGCATTTCGCAGAAAAACGTGAATTTGAAATAAAATTAGATATTTGCGTATATTTTTTACATACACCCAGAAAAAGTGCCTTCGAAACTAAAGGAAAAAATGTTTATCAATTTAGTTTTGCCATTTTATTTCCATTATGTCAAATTTTTGTGTGAAATAATAAAATTTACTTGTTTCAGTAAAAAAAATCCTAAATTGAAAGCAGTTAGGAATAGTTCATTAACTAGAATAAGGCATGGAATTTTACTAATACTGTTTTCTTCGCTGGGTATAAGAATTTACTACTGAACAAGAAAATTTTATTCACTGATAACAAAGCATTCGTAAAAATGAACAAAAACCGAACTACAAAAAAGTTTCCTCAAATTTAGTAAAATTTCTTATAAAATGATAATTTGTGACTTCCTTTATTATAGAAAGCTTATCATACATACGAATAACACTTAGAGGTGGGTACTATGTTCGGTGTTCGAGTTGAAAACCACTTTATTTTCGCGATTACTTTTCTTTAAATAACCAAATTATAATTGATAACAAACTTATTCTTGTAACGTCTTGTCGAAATCTAGAGGAACAAGAAACTGCGCATCAATTGAGTCAATTTATCTGCTTTGTATTGAGCTGTTTTAATAAAGTAACCACGAAAATTTCAACGCGAAAAGCGAACATAGTACTTACCTTAGCATAGAAAAATATTTTAGTTCATTCGAACTAAGAAGTACACAGAAAAAAGTGTCTCGTAAATTTAAGAAGATTTTTGCAATAATTTATTACAAGAATTTTCCAGAATTTTAGTTCATTTTTCGTATCTTCAACGAAAATTAACTACTCGAAAGGAAATTTTACAAATTCTAAGTAGCAATCGTTTAGTTCATGGCCTACAAAATACGATGGAAATTTCCTTAAAAAATTTCTTAACTGGTAGTTAAATATTCGTTTGTCATGCTATAAAACTACTTGTAAAATGTAAAGTATTTTGTAAATAATAAGTGCAATTTACTATAAGATATTTTTGTATGAGAAAATATTTTTTTACGAAAAATGAACTTGAAAGTGGATAGCAATTTCTTACTGACAATTTCTATAGTTAATAATTGTTGGTAAAAAATTACCCAATGAAATATTTTTAGTTCACATGTAATTAAATTTATAGACATTTTCGTCAAAAATAGTAGATAACATTTCATGAAAATTTTGCAAATTTTAAGTTAAACGTTTCATCGTTCATAAACTGGTGTGCCTTTACGAATATTATTCTTAGAGTAAATTGTCAGCAGATGCGATGAACTAATGCATAGTACTGAGATCTTTATGGACATAGTGGAATGTGATTAGTGTAAAGATGATGTTACTTGAGTTTTGTTGTGTATACATGAGCGTGGGGTTGTTTTTATTATTGTTCATTTAGTGGTTTGTGTGTGTGTGTGTGTGTTTGTTATTCGCGGATGGTTTATTTGGCTGGATGAGGTGTTGTTTTCAATAAAGGCACATGCGTTTTTGTTGTTGTAGGAATGTTTTGGCTTTGCTTGGTTTTGTTTGGCATGCTTCAGTTGTATAGTTGGCGTTGGCGTGGGCTGTTGCATCTTTTAAGCATGTATGCAACAAGGGAATATAAGGGCATGGAATATTTTTTGGATTTTTGAGACATATATTGGTGTTTGTTTATTAAACCTTTTATAATATTTTATCGGTAGTTTAAAAAAAAGTTATTAAGAATATTTAGGAAAATATGTTGAAATTGAAAGTGTATTGAAATTTTTATTATTCTATGTAAAAAATTAATATTCAATTCCAGATGAATTTGGAAAATTTTTGTTATATTTTATCGTATAGTTATTCATAAATTGGTAAGTATTTTTTTAATATGGCTTTCTTTTAAAAATAATATTTTTTATGTATATTATTATTTGTTAATTAATTTTTTTGGAAACCAGTTTAATTTTTTCTTTGTTGTAAAAACAATATTTAATTTCAGAGCAACTCCAGATGGATTCGAACAAATTTAAAAAATAGAAAATTGCTAAGTTTTCTTTTAAAAATTGGCTTTATTTCAACTAGAATATTTACGTTTTTGTGACTTTTTTATCATCAAAATTACAGGTTTTTAATACCTTATTTTAGTATTTCTTTAATCAAATGTTTTGGAAACCTATGTAATATTTTTAATGTAAAAACAAATATTTAATTTCAGAATAACCCTTAAAAATTTGGACACATTTTTAGTACTCCTTTGCCTTAATTTAATAGTGAATTGGTAAGGATTCTTTAACTTTCTTTTAACCCTCGACAGTCATCCTTATTTTTTGTACATTAACGTCATCCTTTGTCATTTTGACTACGGCTGATTTCAAGACGCTATAATTTTCATCGTGAGCGAAAAAGTGAACAAACTTCAATTTATTTTCTTATTCAATTTTTTTATGTAGTATAAAACAAAAATTCATAAAACGGTCGAATTAGTATAATTTAAATTTACCATTTCCCAATATACTAAAATGCATTTTAAATTGAAAATGAAATTATGTGTCGTCATTTTGACGAATGATGACTGTCTAGGATTATCAAGAATATTTGGTTTTTATGCATATTATTATTTTTTCATTAGATTTTTTGAAACCCTATTTAATAATTTTATTTAATGTAAAAAATAAATATTTAATTTCAGAGTAACCCAAATAAATTTGGACAACTTTTTATATTTCCCCTCAGCATACAATTTAATAGAGAATTGGTAAGTTTTATATTAAAACTTTGGCTTTCTTTCAACTAGAACATTTATTTTATTATATACTTCACATCGATAACAACACAGTTTTATGAGTTTATTTAGAATACTTCATTATTTCTCTAATTGTTTCAGGTACACATTTAATGAGATACGTTTTCCAAAGAAAAGTAGAATTCCCTACACCATTTGATAAAATGCCCCCACATATGGTAAGTTACAAGCTAAAATGAAGAATTAACAAGTATATACGGCCGTAAGTTCGGCCAGGCCGAAGCTTATGTACCCTCCATCATGGATTGCGTAGAAACTTCATCTAAACACTGCCATCCACAATCGAATTACTTAAGTTTCGGTAACGCTTGCCGATGGCAAGGTATCTTAAAACCTCCTAACACCATCTTCTAAATTGTGTGTAAGTCCATACGTGGTATATATTAAATCATAAAAGATCGATCCAATACGTATATAATTCAGTTTGACAAAGTAGACATAAAATTTTGACAAAATTTTCTACAGAAATAAAATTTTAACAAAATTTTCTATAGAAATAAAATTTTCTATAGAAATAAAAATTTTGACAAAATTTTCTATAGAAATAAACTTTTGACAAAATTTTCTATAGAAATAAAATCTTGGTAGATTATTTTTGGCTCGAGTGGCAACCATGATTATGAACCGAATAAAATTTGAACAAAATTTTCTATAGAAATAAAATTTTGACAAAATTTTTTATAGAAATAAAATTTTGACAATGATGAAAATTTTATTATGAAGCGAATAAAAATTTAACAAAATTTTCTCTAGAAATAAAATTTTGACAAAATTTTCTATAGAAATAAAATTTTGGTAGATTATTTCTGGCTCTAGTGGCAACCATGATTATGAACCGATATGGACCAATTTTTGTGTGATTGGACCAATTTTGGTATGGTTGTTAGCGACCATGCCTAATTTGAACCGGATCGGATTTGCTCCTCCAAGAGGCTCCGGAGGTCAAATCTGGAGAATATTTTATATGGGGGCTATATATAATTATGGACCGATATGGACCAATTCTGGCACGGTTGTTAAAGATCATATCATAACACCATGTTCCAAATTACAACCGGATTGGATGAAATTTGCTTCTCTTGGAGACTTCGCAAGCCAAATCTGGGGATCGGTTTATATGGGGGCTATATATAATTATGAACCGATGTGGATCAATTTTTGCATGGTTGTTAGAGACCATATACCAATATCATGTACCAAATTTCAGGCGGATCGGATGAAATTTGCTTCTCTTTGAGGCTCCGCAACCCAAATCTGGGGATCGGTTTATATGGGCCCCACATATAATTATGGACCGATGTGGACCAATTTTTGCACGGTTGTTAGAGACCATATACCAATACCATGTACCTAATTTCAGCCGGATCGGATGCAATTTGCTCCTCTTTGAGGCTTCGCAAGCCAAATCTGGAGATCGGTTTATATGGGGTCTATATATAATTATGGACCGATGTGGACCAATTTTTGCATGGTTGTTAGAGACCATATACTAACATCATGTACCAAATTTCAGCCGGATCGAATGAAATTTGCTTCTCTTTGAGGCTCCGCAAGCCAAATCTGGGGATCGGTTTATATGGGGGCTATATATAATTATGGACCGATGTGGACCAATTTTTGCATGATTGTTAGAGACCATATACCAACACCATGTACCAAATTTCAGCCGGATCGGATGCAATTTGCTCCTCTTTGAGGCTTCGCAAACCAAATCTGGAGATCGGTTTATATGGGGTCTATATATAATTATGGACCGATGTGGACCAAGTTTTGCATGGTTGTAAGAGTCCATATACCAACACCATGTACCAAATTTCAGCCGGATCGGATGAAATTTGCTTCTCTTTTAGGCTCCGCAAGCCAAATCTGGGGATCGGTTTATATGGGGGCTATATGTAATTATGGACCGATGTGGACCAATTTTTGCATGGTCGTTAGAGACCATATACCAACACCATGTACCAAATTTCAGCCAGATCGGATGAAATATGCTTCTGTTAGAGGCTCCACAAGCCAAATCTGAGGGTCCCTTTATATGGGGGCTATACGTAAAAGTGGACCGATATGGCCCATTTTCAATACCATCCGACCTACATCGATAACAACTACTTGTGCCAAGTTTCAAGTCGATAGATTGTTTCGTTCGGAAGTTAGCGTGATTTCAACAGACGGACGGACGGACGGACGGACATGCTTAGATCGACTCAGAATTTCACCACGACCCAGAATATATATACTTTATGGGGTCTTAGAGCAATATTTCGATGTGTTACAAACGGAATGACAAAGTTAATATACCCCCATCCTATGATGGAGGGTATAAAAATTATATTTCATTACATGGTGTTAATTTTTAACAATTTCCATTTTTGTTTCCATTTTTTCCAGCAAGATATGTGAAAAAATTACCTACGATGAATAAAAAAAGGATAAGTCAAAATGTCCAAACAGCGGGTTCAAATTAACTACTCTCTGTTCTACGTGGTCATAATTTTTATTCACAAAAGACATTGTATTAAGAACTTTCATCATAAGTTTTTATAATAAAGTACTTTTGCTTAAAGAAAGTTTAATTTTAATGTATGAAAATTTTCATAATTTTAAAACGGTTTGTTGTTCCTTTAATTATTTAATTTCTCTGTACTGTGGAATGATTGATTTAAAAATAGTTTAGTTGTCGACATTTTAAAGAGACTGTTAACCAATTTTTATTATCGGGTTTCCCAAAAAATAAGCAAGTAAACCAAAATAATACTGACTTTTTAACTTGGTAGGGGTATATAAATCTTATGGTGTTGTAAAAATGAACTAAACTACAATGTTATAGATGAACTAAAATTTAAGAGAATTATAAACTAGATAAGTTGAAAAAAATCTTAAGGGCTAAATCATGGTCAATATTACTACAGTTTAGTTCATTTTGCAATGGAAAAGGGTTCACTGTTTTTTCAGTGTATTCAATACATTCAAAACTTAAGGAAACACACTTGATACCTGTCATCGATGTAATCGATATGTTTGCGCGTGGGTTGTTTTTTTAGTTGGAATCGCGTTATTATGGTATAAGGAGAGATTGTTAAAAATAATATAGTAAAATAAAATTATAAATAACAAATAAAATATATAAAATATTTGTAATTTTAAATTAGTGAAAAAATCGTTCGATGTTTCAAAATTATTGAACATAAATAACAAACAATAAGTCTATCAATGTTCGTGGTGGTTTATAAAGAAAGAAAACAGCAACAGAAAAACAACCCCTTCATTCGTCTTCATTTTGGAATCTTCAATTATCAGGTAACATTCATAAAGTGACGCTAACCTTTTGTGAAAAAATTGGTTTATGATTTTTTATATTTGTAGATATTGAAATTGTAAAAGGAGGACAAAATCGTTACGCAGCATCTTATTAAAAGTGAAAGGAACAAGAAGAAGAAAGCCATTACGTTTTACAGTTGGTAACATTACATGGAAATTGGAAATAGTGGAATAATAAACTAATATTTCAAGGACAGTCGATGCTGTTGATTCTTAACAAATATATTTAATATATTAATAAAACATGTCTTTTATTGAGAAAAAATTGCCTATATAAATAAATAAAACTGTATTTAAAAACTAAGGTAAGCAGTTCTAATTTTGAAGTAAAAGGTTTACCACAAATATGTAAGATTTATCCAAATGAATGAAAAAATCATTCCATATATGAATTCAATTCAGTTAATTTTTTTCATTCTGTAGTATAGTGGTACATAAATATAGGAAAATGTTAACTAATATATGGAATGCATTCTACCTAATTTCTACGAAAATCACATCGTTGAAATAAATAAAAATGTCTTTGGCGCTATACGAAGTTCAACCCCTGCCAACATTTTTTGAATTTGGTGGCGCTTCAGAGAATCCCCACTACGTCGAAAACAGTCGTATACGATATCCAAAATTCCTCGGAAAAGCGCCGTCACTATTGAGAAGTTGTACCACGCCAAGTTACTACAAAAAAGTATCGCATGAGTGCAATTATTAGGAGCCCTTCTGGATACATTTAGAAGGACGCCAATAAGAGCCCCTTCAAACAATCAGACAAAGTGCATTTTAAGATAGTTGTAAAAGAATCATTGTGGTCAAGTAAAACACAATTGTTTAGATGTTTATTAATTTTATGAAACATTTATAAATTCTCATAAATATAACATTTATACGGCTATCACATCACATTTAACACATTTTTATGCATTAATAAGAGATTGATGTTGAGTTACAAGTTGTAAGTTAAATGTTGTAGCGTCTATCAGCCAGTACCCTGCCAGCATTTCAAAGTTCCATTTCAACCTCATCGTTACCACAGACTCGTAAATGTCACTTCAACCATCATGAAAAGGTACATCAAAAAGTACATGCAAGTAATTTGCCATCCCTACTGTTAAAAAGCCATTTTTTTTGTGAAACGCCAAGCGCAACCAGCTTGTTATATTTTAATTAAATAAAAACGAAAATAAAGTTCTGAAAACATAGATTATACGCTTAAAATTGTGAAAGGTATATTGGTGAACAATTTGGTGATTTTCCAAATGGAATAAAGTGATTGTTTTTCAGATATTTTACAGACACGCTGCCTCCATGGAATAAAAACACTGGTTGATAGACGAAGCAACATGTAACTCGCTACTTGTAACTCAACATCATCATTAATGCCAAAAATTATGTTAAATGTAATGTGATAGTGGTATAAATGTTATATTTTTAAGAATTTGTAAATGTTTAATCAAATTAATAAATATCTAAACAAACGTGTTTTACTCGACCACAATGATTCTTTTACAACTATCTTAAAATGCACTTTTTCTGATTGTTTGGAGGGTCCCTTATTGGCGTCGTTCTAAATTGATCTATAAAGGCACCTAATAATTGCCCTCATGCGAAACATTTTTGTAGTAACTTGGCGTGGTACAACTTCTCAATAGTGACGGCGCTTTTCCGACGAGTTTTTGATGTCGTATATGATTGTTTTCGACGTAGTGGGGATTCTCAAAAGAGTCCCCAAATTCAAAAAATGTTGGCAGGGTACTTTTATTCCCAATGGAGGCAGCGTGTCTGGAAAAATATTTGAATAACTATCACTTTATTCCATTTGGAAAGTCAAAAATTGTTCACCAATTTACTTTTCACAATTTTAGCTTAATAACTATGTTTTCAGCACTTTATTTTCGTTTTCATTGAAATAAATTATAATAAGCCAGTTGCGCTTGGTGTTTCACAAAATATAAAATGGCTCTTGTAACAATAGTGATGGCAAAATACTTTCATGCGAATAGTGATGGCAAAATACTATCACAGTTGCACGGATGAAAAAGACTGCTTTTCATATGTTTGGCTATAAACATTATATGTTTGGAACACAAATTTTTAAACACAATATTTTTGAGTGCAAGCATATAATGTTCATAAACTAGCATAACATGTTTGGGACATATATGTTAATATGTTAGAACATATTATGTTTGGGACATAAAATGTTTGTAAATATAATATGCTTGGATGCAAACATATATTAATTTAGAAATAGCCTATAAACATATATGTGTTTAGTAGCTTGGAGCGCTATTTAACAGGGAGCGATATTGAATTAAGTTGGTGGTTGTTGCTTGTTATTACAAAATTAACATTTTATTTTTCCTTGGGCAATTGATCAGCTACTTCTTTGATCCTTACAAACTGTGTGGTCCGCTGTTCGAATCCCCGTCCGGCAAAAGGTAAAATTAAAATAAAAAAAATCATACAATTGAATAATTTCTTCTACAATGTTTGTATTACAGAAAAAGGTGCTAAGAACTAAAAAATCTCGTGGAAGTGAGAAAGATGTGGTGGAATATACAATTGGGCAGAAACAAAATTTTGAGCATTCAGGTCGAAAACCTATGTTGTTAGCACCTATATTACCTGTTTATTTTCATAATTCACTATGATTGTAAATATATAAATAAATAAATAAAATTGTGAGCACAATATTGTTTGGGAGAATTTTTTTAAGCATATAATATTTTTGGGTGCAAAATGCTTCCAAACATATTATATGTTCACATAATAACATATTGTTTTTTGGAAGACAACATTATTGAATTTGGATGCAAAAATACAAAATGTTTGGAACTTAGACTACCCAAACATAAAGGGTGATTCTTTTGAGGTTAGGATTTTCATGCATTAGTATTTGACAGATCACGTGGGATTTCAGACATGGTGTCAAAGAGAAAGATGCTCAGTATGCTTTGACATTTCATCATGAATAGCCGAACGATCTGCTACAACGTCGAATTTTCAGTGAATGGGCCCTAGAAAAGTTGGCAGAAAATCCGCTTTTTTATCGACAAATTTTGTTCAGCGATGAGGCTCATTTCTGGTTGAATGGCTACGTAAATAAGCAAAATTGCCGCATTTGGAGTGAAGAGCAACCAGAAGCCGTTCAAGAACTGCCCATGCATCCCGAAAAATGCACTGTTTGGTGTGGTTTGTACGCTGGTGGAATCATTGGACCGTATTTTTTCAAAGATGCTGTTGGACGCAACGTTACGGTGAATGGCGATCGCTATCGTTCGATGCTAACAAACTTTTTGTTGCCAAAAATGGAAGAACTGAACTTGGTTGACATGTGGTTTCAACAAGATGGCGCTACATGCCACACAGCTCGCGATTCTATGGCCATTTTGAGGGAAAACTTCGGAGAACAATTCATCTCAAGAAATGGACCGGTAAGTTGGCCACCAAGATCATGCGATTTGACGCCTTTAGACTATTTTTTGTGGGGCTACGTCAAGTCTAAAGTCTACAGAAATAAGCCAGCAACTATTCCACCTTTGGAAGACAACATTTCCGAAGAAATTCGGGCTATTCCGGCCGAAATGCTCGAAAAAGTTGCCCAAAATTGGACTTTCCGAATGGACCACCTAAGACGCAGCCGCGGTCAACATTTAAATGAAATTATCTTCAAAAAGTAAATGTCATGGACCAATCTAACGTTTCAAATAAAGAACCGATGAGATTTTGCAAATTTTATGCGTTTTTTTTTTTTTTAAAAGTTATCAAGCTCTTAACAAATCACCCTTTATATTGTTTAGACCAATATGCTTTCAAACATATTACATATTGGAAGAGATCAAACATATAAATGTTTGGGCAATACCCAAAAATATATATGCTTGAAGCAAAATATGTTTGGGAGTATATGTTACAGAAGCGATTTTTTGTGAGCGTGTGGCGATTGTTGCAGTGTCACTTACGAGTCTGTGGTAGCGATGAGGATGAAATGGAACATTGAAATTCTGGCAGGGAACTTTCTTCACAATGAGTTCATTTTAACTTTACTTTTTTTGGGTGTATACTGCTCAAGTGATTTGTGCCCATGTTCCCAAATCCACTTCCAGGTGAATGTGAATCAATTCCACGATTTTCGTGTCCTACAATCCGCTTTCACCGGAATTTTCGTGAAATCAATTCACTTGCAAAAGTTTTGGTGAAAGCTGAATTATGTCCAAGATGGGTGTATTTCCGGTTAAAAAAAAGTACTCGCGTAAAAAATTTGAAATGTTTTATATTTAATACATGAGTTTTTATTAAAATAAGTCTATTGATTCCACTTATTTTGATTTCCGCCTTAGTGAATTTTTGGGTGATTTGTGCAACCCAGCTGGTTACAGAAAAGTTCAAAAAAGAACGTGGCATTAAGAACACCAAATTTTCACGTTCGTGGATTTGACGTGAATAGTGGAAGTGGAATTGAAGTGGATATCGGAACATGGGTGTTGATTTGTTTCTCATAGTAATGAGATTGAATGAAATGGTACAAAATCTGACAGACAAATGTATATTTAAAAAGTATGGAAATCCAAAAACAAAAATTTGTTGAAAGAAATTAATTTCCAATCGTTTTCTTTTCGAAGGAATGGAATTAAAACATATGCCTTGAGTAATTGAAATTCCGCGATTTTTGGCAAATTTTTTTGAAAGATTCGGGACACTTCCTGGAGACGAAATTCTGGGACAATCCAGGCGAATCCCGGTCATCTGGCAAGCCTAATTGAGGGTAATGTCTGTTTTTGTTGAGAACGCCATTTTCTCAATAATTTCTCGAATTGAATTCTAAGCTAATTCTTCGAAAAAATGTTTGAAAGCGTTTTGAGTATAAGCATTTCTCCAACGCTTATGTTTATTGGGTTGTAACAATAGTGATGTCAAAATACTTCCATGTACATTTCATACGCTTCCCCCATCACAGTTGGCGATTGTTGCAGTCACTTACGAGTCTGTGGTAGCGATGAGGATGAAATGGAACTTTGAAATACTGACAGGGAACTAGTTGCGCTTGGTATTTCACAAAATATAAAATGGCTTTTGTAACAATAGTGATGGCAAAATACTTTCATGTACATTTCATACGCTTCCCCATCACAGTTGGCGATTGTTGCAGTGTCACTTACGAGTCTGTGGTAGCGATGAGGATGAAATGGAACTTTCCCTGCCAGCATTTCAACGTTCCATTTCATCTTCATCGCTATCACAGACTCGTAAGTGACAGTGCAACTATCGCCAACTGTGATGGGGTAAATATATCAAAAAGTACAAAATGTACATGGAAGTATTTTGCCATCACTATTGTTACAAGAGCCATTTTATATTTTGTGAAACACCAAGCACAACTAGCTTCTTATATTTTATTTAAATAAAAATGATAATGAAGTGCTAAAAACATAGTTATTTCGCTTAAAATTGTGAAAGGTATATTGGTGAACAATTTTTGACTTTCCAAATGGAATAAAGTTATAGTTTTTCAAATATTTTTCCAGACACGCTGCCTCCATTGGGAATAAAAGCACTGGCTGATAGACGCTACAACATGTAACTTGCAACTTGTAACTCAACATCAATCTTTTATTAATGCATAAAAATATGTTAAATGTGATAGTCGTATAAATGTTATATTTATGAGAATTTATAAATGTTTAATAAAATTAATAATCATCTAAACAATCGGGTTTTACTTGACCACAATGATTCTTTTACAACTATCTTAAAATTCACTTTTTTTGATTGTTTGAAGGGGCTCTTATTGGCGTCGTTCTAAATTTATTAAAAAAGGCACCTAATAATTGCACTCATGCGATACTTTTTTGTAGTAACTTGGCGTGGTACAACTTCTCAATAGTGACGGCGCTTTTCCGAGGAGTTTTGGATATCGTATACGACTGTTTTCGACGTAGTGGGGATTCTCAGAAGCGCCCCCAAATTCAAAAAATGTTGGCAGGGTTGAAATGCTGGCAGGGAATTATTCTTTTACAACTATCTTAAAATTAACTTTTTCCAATAGTTTGAATGGGCTCTTATTAGCGTCGTTCTAAGTTTATCTAAAAGGACACCTAATAAATTCACTCATGCGATACTTTTTTGTAGTAACTTGGCGTGGTACAACGTCTCAATAGTGACGGCGCTTTTCCGACGAATTTTGGATATCGTATACGACTGTTTTCGAAGTGGTGGGGATTCTCAGAAGCGCCATCAAATTCAAAAAATGTTGGCTGGGAATAAAGGGTGTCCAAATAAAAAATACTATATAAACGGCGTATTATCAATATTCAAAATCATAATCATGTAGCGCTTTCATTCTAACAAGTCATGGCAACATTACCCTGCCAACATTTTTTGAATTTGGGGGCGCTTCTGAGAATCCTCACTACGTCGAAAGCAATCATATACGACATCAAAAACTCGTCGGAAAAGCACCGTCACTATTGAGAAGTTGTACCACGCCAAGTTACTACGAAAAAGTGTCTTATCAGTGCAATTATTAGGTGCCTATTTAGATCAATTTCGAAGGACGCCAATAAGAACCCCTGCAAACTATCAGAAAAAGTGCATTTTAAGGTAATTGTAGAAGAATCATTGTGGTCAAGTAAAACACGATTGTGTAGATGTTTATTGATTTGATTAAACATTTATAATTTCTTATAAATATAACATTTTTCGGTTTATCTCACCACATTTAACATAATTTTTTGCATTAATAAAAGAATGATGTTGAGTTTTAAGTAACAAGTTACATATTGCAGCGTCTATCAGCCAGTTTGTTTATTTTCGATGGAGACAGCGTGTCTGGAAAAATATTTGAAAAACGATTACTTTATTCTATTTGGAAAGTCGAAAATTGTTCACCATATACCTTTCACAATTTTAAGCGTAATATCTATGTTTTCAGAACTTTATTTTCGTTTTTATTTAAATAAAATATAACAAGCTGGTTGCGCTTGGCGTTTCACAAAAAATAAAATGGCTCTTCTAACAGTAGTGATGGCAAAATACTTTCATGTACATTTTGTACTTTTTGATATGCTCCCCCCATCACAGTTCGCGATGGTTGTGGTGACATTTACGAGTCTGTGGTAGCGATGAGGATGAAATGGACCCAATAAACACAAACGTTTGAAAAATACTAAAATTCAATAATTTTTCAAACATTTTTTCAAAGGATTAGGGTAATATTCAAGTTGAGAAATTGTTGAGAAAATCGCGTTCTCAACAAAAAACAGACATTACCCTCAACAGTAAAATTCAACACAATAGCAATAATTTCTCAATTGTAATCCTCAAATTGAAATGCATCGCTACTCAATAATTTCTCAAACAGTTTTCAATGTGAGAAAAATAAAAAACTAGCATTGTTGCGAATACTTTCAAACCACAATTTGTATGAAAGTCAATCCTAGTTCTAACTGAAAGTCAATACTAAATTTCTAGGGATTTTGTAAATTTTATTATTTTTTCGTTAACAAATATAATAATCTTAAAAATAACATTAATAATATATGAAAATAATAATATTATACCAATCAAAATGTAATTATCTTATTAAACGTATTAATAAATAAAACTATGAATACAACTTTAAATATCTTAAACATTTTTACATGTATAATTCCATTTCCTCCATAATGTTGGTGTCATTAATATGCTGGCAATTTGAAATAATTACTATCGAGGAACTTGCTGGCTTGTGTGTTAGAATAGATTCCAGCAAGAGGAAATCACAAAATATCAAACTGATGACGGGATGTAAATTGATGTAATGCACATTTTCATCCAGAAGTTCTTGATATAGGAATTGTTGCACTTTGTTTTAATTGATTGCACTTTGTAAGTTTTCTGAAAACTTTTCTTTGTTGTTTCCTTCATCGGTTTTTCATCGGCCAACATCTTCCAAGAATATACCATTCAATGATTTTAGTTTTCTGCAAAACAATCGAGTTTTGTGATTTCCATTATGTTTTCATTTCACTTTTTATTTTGACTTACCAATTTGTATTTCTTCCAACTGACCACGTACTTCGTGATTTCCTCAAGAACGTTGGTGTTACAAAATTGTTGTTATTAAAATACTGGCAATTTTCAGGAACTTGATGACCAGATAATTGGAATAAATTTCCAGCAATTTCAATTCACAAAATAACAAATTAAACCGATGATGCACATTTTCATCCAGAAGTTCTTGATATAGGAATTGTTGCACTTTGTTTTAGTTGGTTGCACTTTGTAAGTTTTCTGAAAACTTTTCTTTGTTGTTTCCTTCATCGGTTTTTCATCGGCCAACATCTTCCAAGAATATACCATTCAATGATTTTAGTTTTCTGCAAAACAATCGAGTTTTGTGATTTCCATTATGTTTTCATTTCACTTTTTATTTTGACTTACCAATTTGTATTTCTTCCAACTGACCAGGTACTTCGTGATTTCCTCAAGAACGTTGGTATTACAAAATTGTTGTTATTAAAATACTGGCAATTTTCAGGAACTTGATGGCCAGATAATTGGAATAAATTTCCAGCAATTTCAATTCACAAAATAACAAATTAAACCGATGATGCGATATAAATTAAACTATCGATGTGATGCGAATTATCATCCAGTAGTTGTTGATATGGAAAAGCATAAATACCAAGTTTTTTTGGTTGCACTTTGATTTATGGAAACTTTCTCTTCTCGATAAGCCACTACCATTTTTCATCGGCCAGCCTCTTAATGTGTCCAAGAATCAGCATCCAAATATTTTAGTTGTCTGAAAAGAGATTTGAGTTTAGTGACTTCCTTAAAGTTTTCATTTCGTGTTTTAGTTTTACTTACCAATTATTATAAGCAATTTCAATTGATTATTAAAAAATTTCCTCATTTTTGTATTTCTTCCACGAACTTTGTTGTCCAAAGTAGTATTGAAAACCATGTGGTTTTTTCGTTGCATTTCAGGGTAGTGTTTTGTCAAAGTTTTCTCCAATTATCTTCAACACATTTTCAAAGTTTTCGTCAACATTTTGCCAAATTGGTTGTAATTCGCAAACAATTTGAAGATGAATTGAAGATGAGCTTTTTCAAGTCAAGTTGAATTTATGTTGAAAATGATATTTACCCTCAAACTGAAGAGGTGTTGCATTTGAAAAACGCTCATCCTCCCAATAAACACAGGATGAGCGTTTTTCAAATGCAACACCTCTTCAGTTTGAGGGTAAATATCATTTTCAACATAAATTCAACTTGACTTGAAAAAGCTCATCTTCAATTCATCTTCAAATTGTTTGCGAATTACAACCAATTTGGCAAAATGTTGACGAAAACTTTGAAAATGTGTTGAAGATAATTGGAGAAAACTTTGACAAAACACTACCCTGAAATGCAACGAAAAAACCACATGGTTTTCAATACTACTTTGGACAACAAAGTTCGTGGAAGAAATACAAAAATGAGGAAATTTTTTAATAATCAATTGAAATTGCTTATAATAATTGGTAAGTAAAACTAAAACACGAAATGAAAACTTTAAGGAAGTCACTAAACTCAAATCTCTTTTCAGACAACTAAAATATTTGGATGCTGATTCTTGGACACATTAAGAGGCTGGCCGATGAAAAATGGTAGTGGCTTATCGAGAAGAGAAAGTTTCCATAAATCAAAGTGCAACCAAAAAAACTTGGTATTTATGCTTTTCCATATCAACAACTACTGGATGATAATTCGCATCACATCGATAGTTTAATTTATATCGCATCATCGGTTTAATTTGTTATTTTGTGAATTGAAATTGCTGGAAATTTATTCCAATTATCTGGCCATCAAGTTCCTGAAAATTGCCAGTATTTTAATAACAACAATTTTGTAATACCAACGTTCTTGAGGAAATCACGAAGTACCTGGTCAGTTGGAAGAAATACAAATTGGTAAGTCAAAATAAAAAGTGAAATGAAAACATAATGGAAATCACAAAACTCGATTGTTTTGCAGAAAACTAAAATCATTGAATGGTATATTCTTGGAAGATG
The DNA here is from genome assembly GCF_050003625.1 of Haematobia irritans. Lineage (NCBI taxonomy): Eukaryota > Metazoa > Arthropoda > Insecta > Diptera > Muscidae > Haematobia > Haematobia irritans. Next base: position 64,662,872 of record NC_134401.1, on the reverse strand, counting down.
TTGGCCGATGAAAAACCGATGAAGGAAACAACAAAGAAAAGTTTTCAGAAAACTTACAAAGTGCAACCAACTAAAACAAAGTGCAACAATTCCTATATCAAGAACTTCTGGATGAAAATGTGCATCATCGGTTTAATTTGTTATTTTGTGAATTGAAATTGCTGGAAATTTATTCCAATTATCTGGTCATCAAGTTCCTGAAAATTGCCAGTATTTTAATAACAACAATTTTGTAACACCAACGTTCTTGAGGAAATCACGAAGTACGTGGTCAGTTGGAAGAAATACAAATTGGTAAGTCAAAATAAAAAGTGAAATGAAAACATAATGGAAATCACAAAACTCGATTGTTTTGCAGAAAACTAAAATCATTGAATGGTATATTCTTGGAAGATGTTGGCCGATGAAAAACCGATGAAGGAAACAACAAAGAAAAGTTTTCAGAAAACTTACAAAGTGCAATCAATTAAAACAAAGTGCAACAATTCCTATATCAAGAACTTCTGGATGAAAATGTGCATTACATCAATTTACATCCCGTCATCAGTTTGATATTTTGTGATTTCCTCTTGCTGGAATCTATTCTAACACACAAGCCAGCAAGTTCCTCGATAGTAATTATTTCAAATTGCCAGCATATTAATGACACCAACATTATGGAGGAAATGGAATTATACATGTAAAAATGTTTAAGATATTTAAAGTTGTATTCATAGTTTTATTTATTAATACGTTTAATAAGATAATTACATTTTGATTGGTATAATATTATTATTTTCATATATTATTAATGTTATTTTTAAGATTATTATATTTGTTAACGAAAAAATAATAAAATTTACAAAATCCCTAGAAATTTAGTATTGACTTTCAGTTAGAACTAGGATTGACTTTCATACAAATTGTGGTTTGAAAGTATTCGCAACAATGCTAGTTTTTTATTTTTCTCACATTGAAAACTGTTTGAGAAATTATTGAGTAGCGATGCATTTCAATTTGAGGATTACAATTGAGAAATTATTGCTATTGTGTTGAATTTTACTGTTGAGGGTAATGTCTGTTTTTTGTTGAGAACGCGATTTTCTCAACAATTTCTCAACTTGAATATTACCCTAATCCTTTGAAAAAATGTTTGAAAAATTATTGAATTTTAGTATTTTTCAAACGTTTGTGTTTATTGGGCTGTGTTTATTGGGGAACTTTGAAATGCTGGCAGGGTACTCACGAAAATCATATGTAATCGATTTGTCTAAAAATTCGATATCACTTGTCCTACAAATTTATCGGAAACAAACGGGAGAAGATCAGCTGACTGCAATGTTTCCTTATTTAGTAATAATAAAATAGTAACAAAATAACAACACAGCAATAAGTGCGGAATATTAAAAGCAAAGTTGATTGTATTGAAGAAATATAAAAAGAGCTCATTCTTTGGGAACGGCGGAAACAGCATTTATGGAGTCACTAGACGATGAAATTATGGAATATGATGACTTTGATTGTATACCGAACTACTCCAATTTGCCAATGGAGGTATGAACAAAGAACTCGTTATTTAAAACAAGTCTTTCACTTGAAATGTATTTAATATATTCACGTGATAATGACGTATTTATGATTGATGGTGTATAATTGGTGAAAAGAATTCTGAAGTACTACACTATATCTTCACATTTAAATATGGCTGTCCTTGGAAAAAAACTTAAAATTTTCCTGACACTATTGTGTTCACTATGGGTTTCTTGGTATAGGTAGGTACTAAGTTCGAGTTTGGCTGTTAAAACTAAAAATAAATTTGCAAAAACGGAATAAAATTAAATTTGTTGTTGCAAATTGCATTGGGAAGATGTGGAATGGCCAAATGCAACAATTGACAATGTTTCTTTTCGGTAAAATGATTTATTAAAGAAAAGTAGGAATTGTGGCGGCTGCACTTGCCTATCTTAATTGGGCTAAAACTACCCTCGTCTGCCGTGGGAGGTCTCTTTCCTCCGGTGCTATGGGCGGTGGACGGACTCCGAGAACAGGATTAACCTTGTAGCTGCTCACCGCTTCAGCTACAGTATCGTTATGAATCCTGTTCAAACCTGCCTGGTACTCTGCTTGATCTAGAGGCTCTCTTTTGTAACGCTGGATCTCGTGATGTATATCAACCCTTACGTTCCTGGGTGGTGGTTGTGTATCCATGAGGTGGTGGTTTGGATGATTACTGCGATAACAACCCATGAGATACTGCTTTGACAACATATAATTGTGTCTTCGCACAGGGATGATATTTGTCTCCACATAAAGGTGATCCAGGGCTGTGCTGCGGAGACACCAAGTCGCAGTTCTAAGGGCAGCGTTCTGGCAGGTCTGTATGTTATTCCACTGCGTGTCACTGGTCTGCGGTGTCCACACTGGAGCTGCATAGTTTACCACTGAGCGGCCAATTGCCTTATAATTAGTTAACAAGGTTTCTTTGTCCGCACCCCAAGTACTGCCGGCAAGTGACTTGAGGACCTTGTTTCTACCGCGGATCATATTACATATTGCAGTGGCATGGGCAGATGACCTGAAAAGGCTGTCGAATGTTACCCTGAGTATCTTGGGGTGGTTTACTGTCGGAATTATTTCGCCATCGGCTCTAACATTCAACTGCCTACGCATTTCCGCCGTCCATGTAGTAAACAGTGTGGCTGAGGATTTGGTGGCAGATATCCTCAGATTTCTAGCAGTGAAATAACTGGTATGATCAGCAATGTAGACGTTTAAGATCAGGCAAGTGCAGCCGCCTCAATTCCCACTTATCAGTTGTTGTTGTAGCTCTTTGGAGTTGGTATTTTCGAGTTTTTCGGGAAATAAGCATACTCCAAATGGGGGTTTGCATTCTTTGGACAGGGTTGAAAACCCTGTGTCCGCCCCGGGCCGTAGACCCGACTGCAACGAGGGCGGCCAACTTATCAGTGATTGATAGCAGCGTAGCTGACGTATGTCCGATTTGCAACCAAGGGCCACACGACACGCGTCATCTATTCTCTGGCCCTGCTAAACCAACCCGACTTACCACCACATCACTCTGGACGCACCCCACCTTAGTCGCAGAGTTCCGCGATCTGGCCACAAGCTGAAATACCAGAGCATATAACATAAAAATGGATGAAATCACAATAAACTGTTACAACAACAACAATATTAAAGAAAAGTAACAATGATTGGATATTTTAGCGCGATAATGCGAATTTAATACCGGCTTGATCACAGATTTCGAAACTTATTCTTCTTACTAGTATTTATTAGAATAACTCGTTTTACTATTAAAAAGATAGGCGCATAATTCACATATATAAATTTATCTTGATTTTGCCGATAATTGATATATTTAATTTCGCCATATATGAGGAAGTTTGATTGGCAAATAAACAAAAGTCTGGACCGATAGTTTACAAATTAAATTAAAATACAACACAAAGAAATTAGATCGTTCTGAGGGAGAGGGAATAGGCTAATTACCACTTATCGGACACCACATTCTTGAGATGCAGGGTGAACAAACAATGTCAACTATTGCAATACAGTCATATAGCTTCATTCAGATGATTCTATCCAAGACCCACAACAAAGCACCAAAGATTTCTGTCTGGCTCAATTTGTGTTATTTCAGATCAATAAATGCATTTGCCAAAGTGCCCAAATGTAGCGACGGTCGTCACCAGCTTTATATCTTGACAATTGATTTGTGATTTTTTCACAAGCAGCAGTTTCTTGCACAAATACTGCAGATAAGACGCCTGCCTGAAAATTTTAAAGACAAATTTGTATGCGTTGAAGAGTTATGTGTAGTCAAAAACAATTTTCCATTGTCATTTCTAGAACGAGGTTACCAGATTAAAAAGTACATATATGTTCAGCAAACCCTAGGAGACGGGTTATGCAATTTTAATATAATACAACGCGTTACGAGTACATCATCCACATATAGTATTAGATTAAGTACGTTCACGACGTTCTCTTATTCTCTATGTTAAAATAAAGACACTACATGATTCTTTTTCATAGACAAGTCCAGAATAGCCTAGCACATATTCCCAGTGTCATCACGATTGAAGATATTATGTAAATGTTGTAGAATATAATAAAATCCACAAATCTTGAATGACAATCGATTAATTCTTCCTATATTTGTTCATATCGTCTTTATCTTCAAATAAATTTTGCCTGTCCTCATCAGATATTGTACGACTTTTATTAGATTCAACTTATGAGGTTTTGCTTAATGATTCTTCTACTTCAACATCCAAATTTTTGAATTCGTACACATATTCTCAAATTGTACGGACTTTTATTTTGTACAATTATAGCAAATTGCACTTGAAATCCTTAAGAGCCCGAATTATCGAATTAGTTGAATAAATTCACATTTTTTAATTTCAGATAATTTTACATATCTTTGGGTTTTTACATCACTCCGATCTCCAGGCAGCGGGAGCTACATGTGTACGTTGGCGTGAAGCCCTCTTTATTGGCGAATTCAACCGCAACACTCAGGTTCATTTTGCCAAAGTGTGCTTATCGGATCGCCTAGCCCCTGCCAAATACTTCTTGAAATGCCATAGACCCTACCACTCATTTTGTTTAGAGGAAGTGACATTCGGCCAAGCTCAGGAACTTTTGGAACAAATTGGCAAAACAGCTGTTTGTATTACGTTTAACAATGCTGACATCGGGGACAAGCAATTTTGTGCTTTCATGCGCCTTCTTATAAAATTGGAAAGTTTGACTATAACTCGATGTTCTCCGCTGTTTATGTCAGGATCATTTCTCGACGGCAATGGAGACATGGATGGAGCTTTGGCTAATGTGCGACGCCTTTCTTTAAAATATAACCAGTATTTATCCGATGCTATATTACTTCGATTAACTTCCCTAATAAAATGCATAGAAGCTCTTGATATGTCCGGTTGCCATATTGCCTATCATAATGCCATTCACAGACGTTTTTATCCCAATGATAGTGAATCAAATCATCCCAGTGAGTCCATTTTGACATTTAAGTTCATAGCTAAAATAGCAATCTCTCATAGAAAATATCTTAAGGAGTTGAACCTAAGTCACACAATGATTAGCGGTCCAGCTTTACAAACTCTTGCACCTACCGACGGTGTTGATAGTGGTTTAAGTCTACAAACTCTGCATTTAGCTGGTTGTCTACAGTTGAATACGAGTGGCGTTAAACTTTTTCTGCAAACCCAGTGTTATTTGCGTAGGCTAGATCTGGCCGATACCTTTTGTGTCAATGACGATTGCATTGAATGTATTGTGAATTCGTTACCACTACTACAAGATCTCGATATAGCTGGCTGTAGCGGAATTACAAATGTCGGTGCTTCGCTTTTGGGGAAACTAAAATATTTACAAAGTTTGAATATATCTAGGTGCGATGGCATTAATAAAGACGGGTTCACGCAAGGAATAGCTTCAGCACCAAATATGGTTTTAAAAAAGCTCTATATGTCGAATCTTATAGTTTGTGAGGAATGTATTCAATGTATAGCCCGAAATTGTACAGAGTTGCGGGTGTTAAATGTGGGGCATTGTGTAAATGGTGTTACCGACGATTCTGTTCAGTGTATAATTGAACATCTACGCTGGCTAAGAGAACTTTGCTTGGAAGATTGTTTTCGGCTTACTGATGCTGCTCTCACAGGAATAAATATATCAAAGTTGGAGCTGGGAGGATCCGCCTGCTCAACTTCCGGCTCTCTTGAAAACTTCAATCCAACGGCTCCTTCTTCTATGCTTGAGCGAGAGGCAATGCGTTCTAGTTCTCCGCAATTTATGAAGATATCATTACGTAGTAAAGCCGAGGATGACATTGTCCGTGACGCAAACCGCAAACGAGCTCTTTTTGCTGCATACGAACTTAACCTTGTCGATGAAGCGTCTGTCGATGGTTTCAGCATACAACAGCTCAAGGGATTACGATCACTAAATCTAAAAGGATGCAACAAAATCACTGATGTGTCCCTAAAGTATGGCCTTAAGTTTATCGAACTGCAAAAGCTCTACCTTTCTTATTGTCAACAAATATCATCAGTCGGCATGGAAGCCCTTGTATTAAACTGCCCCTCTATTGAAGTTTTGGATTTGTCGGACTGCTACAACATCAATGATAAAAGTATACAGCTAGTCACTGCCAAATTGAGTCGTTTGAGGTGTCTGCATCTCAGTGGTTGCTCTCAACTCACAGAACACAGTTTGGATGCGATCATAGTAAATTGCAAGCGCTTGCAAGTAAGTATAACCTAATCTAATTATGTTTAACTCAGCCGATATTGTTGTGTGACATAGGCAAAGTTTTTTTGTGACGGACCTAGCGCTTACTTTTCCGCCTCTTTCGACCACGGGTAACATCCTCATTATGTAGCATTAGCATACCGGATCGTTGCGAGATTTAGGCAGAAGTAGGCGGATTTCAAATTAACAGTAGCTGTTACTTTAAATCAGCTTTCGGCAGATTGTAACTGTTGCACTACTAAATTAAAAATTCACTAGAGTTAATCCCTGAAGGCCACTCATGATTCAAAACTAGATGCTTACGAAGTACTCTCCTGTAAAATATTCAATTTGACCAATTGACCAAGCACCCCCATGGGTGATGTCGTAAATAAATGCTATATAAACTGTAACTCCTGAAACATAGATCAGATGGAACGAAAGCTGCCATGGCAACATAATAAATCGTACATTGCATAAATTTGTTGCGTAGGTTAGGTTAAAGTGGCAGCCCGATTAATTTTCAGGCTCACTTAGACTATTCAGTCCATTATGATACCACATTTAACTAAAAGTACCTATTACATATGGGCACTTCTAGTCTTAACCACTGAACCTTCTCTATTATTTACTTTTGTGGAACCAACCAGATTGCTCCAAAAACATTAACAAACTGCTTAAGTTAACGTTTTCCAGGTCAGCCAGTAATCTAAAGCTATATGCTCCTAAAATTCGCTTACGCCTTACACAAAAAGCAGGACACTCACACAAGAGGTGTTTAATTGATTCCTTTTCCTCCACATCATGACAGCTTATACAATAGTCATTATACTTCACACCTATAGTTTTTGCAAATTCGCCTATCAGGCAGCGACCCGTTATAGCAGATATCAGGAGTGCTATCTGACGCCTTGAGAACACTAGCATATCTAGTGTGCGGTTTAAGTTTAAATGGGGCCATTTTCCCATCGAGTATTGGCCATCATAACAGCCTTCTCATTTGTTGCGGAAATTTTTTTATAAATAAAGGCCGGTATTAAGTTCGCGTTATTAATAAAACTTGTAAAAAAAGTAATAATTTTATTCTGCTTTTACAGATTTATATTCGAGTTTAATGGCTAACCTAGAACTTAAGGGTATAAATTAATCTTCCCTAAATTATAGAGAGCCGTCACACTTGAATCTGTAACTGTGTTGACACATTAATTTCATTTATCCTAACGCAAAAAGCGATTTTGAAACACAGAATCTCAACGGATTTTTTTAATCTCCTATTTTCTTTTTCAGACACTCTCAGTACATCGCTGCCGTCGTATGTATGGTGATATAGAAGACCGTTTGGCCGTTGTAACAACATTACGCAATTTAAATATGGATACTGCTGGCAGTTTCGATAATGCAGAAATCTTTCGTTTGAAGAAAAGACTTGATTACTGATATTTTGCAGCTATTTTTGTTGTTTTTATACTATATTATTTTCAATTACATAACCTACACTAACATTAATTTGTAAAACGGACAGTCGATTGACGAGTTCAAAATCAATCTTCCAAAGTTCTTTTGTACAATGTGAACCGGCTATTTTAAAAATCATTGATTTTCACTAGAAATAAGAGGTCAATTAATTCAGCGTAAGCTTGGAATTAACCCCTTCTAGAAAAATTATAATCCTTCCAAAATTGTAGAATAGCATAAGCATAAAAATGTAACAAAATCATGTCAAAGAGCATTCCACATTAAAACACTTGCTCGCTTTGTCCCTTTGTCGAATTCGAACAATATGGCTTTTTATACTTTTGAAAGTTCGTTTCGTTTGTATGACTAACGTTTATTTATCAAAAATGAAACATTTCAAGGTTTATTCTAATTAAAAAAAACCAACGTTTATAACATACCTTTTTACTGACGATATGTTATAACTTCGATGTGACATTTGACATAAATGTCTCTGACGGTTATAACAAGTACAAAAAATGCGACGAATGGATTTCGGCGCGAAATTTAAATTACTCTTACTATTGTTTGCCCAATTCTATAGGATCTAACAAAAGCAAAAATAAAATGTTTTCGAAATATTCTAAACTGAAATATTGTCTACGTAAATACTGGCATAGTGAAATTTCTAATTTTTTTTAATCGGAGATGTGCCTTATTTAGCCACCCAACCGAAGTCTTAGACATTCGTCATCACAATACAAGAAAAAATTTTACAATAACAAAAACTATTCCAACTTCTAGTGTTGCTGCTGTAAAACCTATCTCCCTAAAACTCCGACTTAGGGTACAATTATTGATGGCAATGTCATGGCTGAGATTATCGTCAAAAGTAACCCGTTCTTTGGGAAGAAGCCGATTTATCTCAAATATTTTTCTAGCGTCATCGAATACAATTGACTGCTACTAATCGACATTTCGTCAGGAAAAATCATAATCTACATTTTATCTTTAAAATCGTCTGACATTTGACACTTTAAAACATTGGCTTAAATCGATTATTCAGCACTGGCCAACACCAAAAAATTTTTAACGTAATATTCCAAGGCGACTTTTCTTGTCCTTGAATTTTTTTTAAATAGTGGATAGTCTACCGTTTGACATATTTTGGATCTGACGGTTTCCTTCCCAGACGATGATTTATAGAGAGCAATAATGTTTTGAGAGTAATTTGTCACAAAAAGTATCCCTATTACATGATCCGCAAGCATATTGATTATGATATATTCCCGCAAGGATTTAGAGGAATATGTTTAAATTGCATTAAAACCTTAATGTTTTTACAAAAAGGAGCATCTGATGGAAACAATAGGATATCACGAGATCTTTAATGGTTATAAGATTTAGCCACGAGTTTCAATAACTTATCCTATTGCTTAAGATGTGCACTACATGCTATTAATTACATATTATATCCGAAATCTTTCTAATTTTTGTAAAACTGTTAATAGTGTTTTTTCTGCACCTATAGTTCTTTTGGGTACAGATATTACAATTAGAAATTAACATTATATCTGTGATTAAAATATAACAAACATAGTATATTACGAATGTGTTTACGATAAGTTAGGTACCAAATACAATATTTCATACATACAATATAATTTATTTTCGAAACCTAATTAAACTAAAAATGTAACGCTCAAAACATTAGAATTAATTGTTATCTACATACATAATTCTTAACACATTACTTATTTATATAATACATATGTATGTATATATTACATAGTCCACAAATATCCTTATTGAGTGTTAATGGTGTGTTTTAATAAAATATGTTCTCTTTAAAACAAAGGTTTTAAATTACTTCGTAATTGCGAATGAGATCCCTTGACGATGACGTAGTGATCCACTTTTATCGCCAGTCAGCAACCGCTTCAAAAATTATAAACACTGTTTTGTGCCATATTTAGCTCTTGGTCATATTGATCGATCGAAGCAATGCGTAAATGTCGTCGGATTCGACAGTCACATAAATCACGTGTAATGGCTAAAACATCAAGATCTGCATTTCGTTTTGTCCACACTGTGGTTGTCCAATCTGGTAGATACCAATCTAACAGACTTATATTTGAACCATTTTGCAAGCGCAAAATAATGACTAAAAATATGCCTACACAGATTCGCCGAAGACAACCGCAGTACCATTGCCCGTACTGCGGTTGTCTTCGTCTAAAATATGAAATTTATAAAAAACTCAAAATTGTCATTCTGTTTTTGTAATTATATTTGTGATTTCCATTGCTAAACGTGAAAGTAATATAATTATTACCATAATCAATTTCTACATAGTAATGGTTTAGTCTCAGCTGGCAAAAACCACAGCCAACCTTTTTCATTACAGCTATAATACAGTGCGATATATTGTGAAGCCGTTCCATTTTTAGAGGCTGGAATACAATTTCGTTTTATCGCGTAAAAACAGTATTTTACTTTGGATCTTTCCCTTTAGGTGGGTACTAAGTTCGAGTTTAGCCGCTAAAATCAAAACTAAATCTGCAAAAACAGAATAAAATTATATCTTCTTGCTGAAAAATGGGGAATGATCCAATGCAAAAATTAAAAATATTTGTTTTCGGTGAAATAAATTATTAAAGAAAAGTAACCGTGAAAAAATGGTCAATTTAGCGCGATAATGCCAACTTAATACTGGCCTTTTGCCAAAAAAGAATGTATCATTTTACGTTTGGTTTTTGCAGTTAAATACGAACTTAGTTCCCATCTTAATGCGAGAACACCTGTTGGAAGAAGCTGATGTGATAATACTTGAGATTCAGGCTTCAATACTACCGATTATCCGGAATTAGATTAACATCTGTTGTTCTCCACTAGACACGCTATTGGTTAGTTTCATTGATAGCTTTTTTGCATAGCGTTCAAGCTCCTCTCTTTACATAAACTGCGACTAATGCACATTAAAAATGCGCGTTGCCAACGCCAGTTTGTCCATTTTCCACTTCTTCTTTTTTAATACCCGAATACTTTTTCCTGGAACCCCAGTAAATAAAAAACATTTACCCTCTTTTTATTTTTATTCTTTTTATTTTTAATAAATATATTCTGTTAAAAATGGCATTACAACAATAGCAATATATTGTTAAATATGTGACGTTTAATATAAATACTCGGATAAACAACTAAGTTTTATTAAAAAATAATTATGGGTAATTGGGGGGAATTGTTAAGAAAATGGTTTATTCAAAGTACTATAACCAACATACATAAATGGCCTTATTCCCATTATTCTGGGGGTGACTTGTGAACACCCCAACCATGGAAGCACTTTGTAAATCTTTTGGACTCCTTATTCTTAAGTGTTAAAAATAGTTTTCGTGGACGCTCTGGTTGTTTTATTCGCATGTGCTGTATATAAACCTATGGATCACAGAACATATACATAAGAAAATAATGTTAAGAAAGCAGAAAAAATGAGGGTACATACCTGTGCAGATTTGTAAGCCAACTTTATTTCCACTTCGCTGCAACGCGATCCCAACCACAAAAACACTTGCTCTCCATTATCTAGAATCATGATATCGTCATCGGCCAAATCGTCTTGACAAAAATCCGTACACTTTTCCGCTACAGTGAAATAGCCTTTTTCATTTGAGCATCTGAATAGGCGTGTGTAGTTCATGTATTCTGCATTCGTATCGTAGGGTTTGCGTCCTCCCAAAGCAACCCAAAAGAAGTTTTCAGGTTCTTCGCCCTCGTTCAAAATTTGCAAGCTAACCCATGGGCTGCTGAACATTTCTTCTGCAATTTCTTGTATCAATTTAGCCTCCTCTGGGCAACTCTTTGATCCCAGCCAAACATATACTATGCCCGATTGTGACTCATCTCCAGTTTCAAATGGCACATACAAAATGTAACTAAGAAAAGAGGATATTAATAATTGGATTTAAAATTAAAATTAGAAATCAAATGGATAATAGTCATTCGAAAATTATTTATAAAGTTGGATTAATGCCAGATGTATCTAAAGGTTAATAATTTAGAGCAATCCATTTCAAATTAAAAAAAAAAAATATCAAAGAATTAAGAACTGATCATTGTGTCAAGTGACCCTATGACCAATACCATTTTATGCAACCGTGGTGAGTCTACGCATATGTGCAGCCATGTAATTTTTGAATAAAGGTGAGTATTAAGTTCGAGTTTAGCCGCTAAAATCACTAAAGTGAAAATTAATCAGTAAGAAAAATGCATGACATTATACGTATTTGTGCAAATTTTATTATAACTTGATGGGGAAAAGCCCAAAGCAAATGTTCACAAAGTTTGTATTCCTTAAAATGGATTATTAAAGAAAAGTAATCGTGAAAATATGACGTTTTTAAGGTGGGTATTAAGTTCGAGTTTAGCCGCTAAAAACATCGATCAATGGAAATGCTGATGAGTGATCGATAAATTATAATAGGGCTTTTCATCCCATCCCATCCCCCGTGGAGCGCTCCACTTCACCATCAACCAGATCCAGAACTTCCAACTTGGTAACAGGACGCTGAAGTAACCCACTCGCCGTTTTCACATCCGCCCGTCTTGCCACGCCATCAGCGCCTATATCCCTTTCCGACCGTGTACGCACAATTGTGCGGGTTTAAGTCTCTATAATTTTTTTAATATATGGCGTACTGCGATAAGAGCGGCAAAAAAATAATTGTATATGCTCTCTCTTTGTCCAAAAATGTGAAGAACTGTTATAAATATTTGTTTTTCATATTAATTTTGTAGTTTCAGCAGTGTACTTTGCGCATTTGTAAAAATGAGTGGAAGAGGTAAGTTTGCAAATAAATTAAAATTATTTAAATTGTGGAATATTTCATCAATCAAGTGTTTTCAATAAGAAAACATATTAAATATTGTATGCAAACAGTAGTATCTTCTTGATTATTTTTTGTTTTTGATATTTTTACGTCCGGCCTTTTATCGGAATTTACCGGACTGCAACAATTGAACGTATCCTGAAAAAACAGGATACAAGATCAAACTGAACAAACTTAATAATTTAAAATGTTCTATGTACACATAAATAACAGAATTCAAAAATTTAGGAAAATCTATCACGTGGATCGGCTATAGGTCGGAAAGGGATATAAACCTTTGCCACTATGCCACGACAGCATCTACTCCTATGTAAGTTTGGGTCACACTCAAATACAACATCGTTTTCTTTAATAGATGTAGCCCTTTCGCACTACTTCACCCTTCTTGTAAGTGTAGGTAGGTACTCCAACACCCATCGCTTCCAAAAGCGATCGCGAAGATATTTCAAAATGCGCCATTGTTTTCGAAGAGCAAACAACTTTTCATCTGGTTCATCGATCGTTGGAGTTTGTGCCACATTGCCATAGCCTATTAACAAATGATTTGGAGTCAAAGGCTCTCCATTGTCGACTGCCACAGGCAAATGTGTGAGAGGACGACAGCTAATGATGTTCTCTGCTTCAACAATAACGATTGTAAGATGTGTTCCTTTGGTGAAGTAACTTTTAAAGTGATTCGTAGCACTGCGTAAAGAAACGCATTGAACCATGCGCTCCCACACACCGCCGATAGCTCATCCTGTATCCGACCAACTTCAAACACTTCGCCAAACCGTTTTGCCTCCTCGTTTGCTCCCAAAATTCTTTCCGTTCACCCAGAAAAAGGGGCTCTAATGCCAACTGAACTTTATTTTAGTTCATGAAGATTAGTTGATTTTAGTCAAATTTTGCACAATATGAGTAAATGTTCCTTATTTGAATAATTTTTAGCAAACTTTAATGACGTGAACTAAAAATAAGAAAAAAGTTGTATACAAATATGGTGCACATATTTCCCTAAAATGGCAGAAGTTTGCTTAAATTGAGTTAATAAGTCTCTCAAATGAGTAAATTTTACTAAAATTGTACCTGTCATGAACTTCGTATAACGCTAAAGACATTTTAACAATTTTTAAATCCAATTTTTTTCTTTCAACATATGAAATTTAAACAACAGAAAAAAATAATTATTTTAAAAAAAAATTTCTTCAATTAGACAAAAAATATTAACTTATTTGTAACATGTTGAAATTAGAAAACTTTTTTATTTAAAATTTTCTAAAATAAATCTACATTTTCTTCCGCGGTGGGTTCACTTTTTTGGGTGTTGTATGACCGCATTAGATGAGCCACACCACGCCTATTTATAAAATTTTTCAAGGCAATGATAAAAGAGTCTACTCGAGATGTATGGCACGTACGGACAAACACGTAAAAAGGGCCACCCACCGTGTTTCCGTTCTCCGCCCAATTGTCACTGTAAGTGGGCCGAAATAGTCAGCACCGGTGTTTTGAAATGGCCTATCACAAGGCACTAATCTGTCTTTTGGGAGCTGGCCCATCAGTGGCGCGTTAGGCTCAGCCCTCATTAGTCGGCACAACATACAGCATGAAACAACTCTAAGCACACAACGAACATGAGGCACCTAATATTTTTTACGAATCTCATAAATAATGGCCACATGGTTTTGGTGTTTCATATTGCAATGAAAGAAACGAACAACCAACGTAGTATAAAAGTGTTTTTGAGGCAAAATAATGGGCCACTTTGCACTATATGGTAAATAGCTTGCACCATCAATGCGGCCATATACACGTAGCAACCCACCACCGTCCACATAAGGTGTTAATTGTTTTAAACCGCTGTCTTTAGCAATGACTTTGATTCTTTAATGCAAGCTATTTCTGTTGAAAAACATTCTTGTTGTGCTTGTGCTTTTAAATATTTCTCTGCTTTATCCAATTCGTCTGCTGTCAAGCTATGCTCCTGTGAATTGTCGCTTCTTTTTCGGCAGTTGTTTACAAAGCGAAGTACCCATGCAACACAAAGTGAGAGTTTTGAAAGAGAAGAAAACCGGTTTATATCAATAAGTGAAGATTTTACAACCATAAGGCTAATTTTTGTTTTTATTTCTTCCTCATCACCTTCGTTTAAGCTATCTGGCATCAAATATTGAGGCCAATTATTTTCTTCTTCTTCTTTTAAAAAATCGGGTCCACACAACCACCGAGATTCTGGATATAAATCCACATATGAGTGATATCGGTTGAGGACAAGATTTCGGAAACTCGATGTGCCCGTAGGGCTTGTAGCGCCGGTGTTGACCCAATCCATTTAATTACAGTTTTCGAATCACTCGACAATGTAAATGATTTTGGAGAAATTTTGTGACCACTCAATATGATTTGAAGCAAACGCGTTCCCAGAACAGCCGCTTGTAGCTCAAGGCGCGGTATAGATACAGTTTTCAAAGGGGCACATTTTGTTTTAGAAGTTACAAAACTTAAGTGAGTTTCTCCATTTAACTTGTGTCGCCAGTAAGCAACGGGGCAAAAGCGTACTCGCTGGCATCGACAAAAATGTGGAGGGTAATTTCTGACGGCATTCCCAAAGGAAAATAACATCGATGTATTATAAAATCTGCAACTGCAACAAGTTGTTTTCGCCATAATTCCCAGAAGATAGCCACATCTGGTGGTGTTTGTTCATCCCACTTACAATCGCAACGCCATACTTCCCGAAGAATTAATTTGCCTCCTACAATAAAACAGCCTTAAAATCCTATTGGGTCAAATGTTGACATTATTATGCTTAAAAGTTCACGTTTTGTCGGAATTATTTTCCCAAACATGACTGCATCATCAACTCGGTGAAACTTTGTTTTGAAACGAAAATTGTCGGAGGAACACTCCCAAAAAACGCCTAACGCCTTCTCAGAAATTATATCAAACGACATTTCATTGTTTTCAATACATCTGCCCATTGCTGTTGAAACATTTTCTGAATTTCGAATTGCTTCTTCTTCCGTGTCGAAACTGTCTACATAGTCGTCAATGTAGTGGTGTTTTATAATGGCATCAATCGACCTGGTGTCGCAATGGGTGTTTTCGAGAGCATTCTTCTTCAAAACAAATCTGGCACAACAGGGAGAGCAAGCAGCCCCAAACGTCATAACTATCATTTCGTATTCATCAGGTGTTCTGTTTTGATCGCCGATTCGCCAAAAGAAACGTTGGCTGATACGATCTTCAGGCTGCACAAACACCTGGTGAAACATCTCCCTGATGTCAGCACACACTGCTATTTTACCTCTTCAAAAATTAAAGAGTATGTTAGGCAATAACTCGATGCCTTGAGGTCCCTTAAGAAGGTTTGAATTTAATGATACTCCATCTACTTGCGCGGCAGCATCAAACACTAGTCTAATTTTCCCAGGCTTATTTGGATCGGTGACGGCAAAATGCGGAAGATACCACTTTTTCGGATCCGATTTAAATTTTTCTTCATTAGAAAGTTTTCTCACATATCCTTTTTTAATATAAGAGGCTATAATTTCTTTATAGGCAACAGAGAAATTATTGTCTCTTATCATTTTGCGTTCCATACTCTGCAGTCTCTTTAGAGACATATCATAACTGTTTGGCATAGTGACGTCATCACCTTTCCTTAAAAGACCAATTTGAAAGTGGTTGCCTACTCGTTTTGTGGTGTCTTCAAGTATTTTTGTTGCTCTGACGTCATCGTTGCTAACAATTGTAGGGGTAGATCTAACACCAATGCTCTCGACATTAAAAAAATAAACAAGTTTGTGGAGGCTGTCATCTTTACACACGTCTACGAACAGGCACGAAGTTGGTGTTTTTAAAAGCCAAGTTTTGTGTTGCAGGCTATCGGAAAAGATCGGGTAGAGTTTTGTGTGGCAACAGGCAACCCCAAATGGGCATGATCTAATCTAATTAAGAGCTTTGGTACAACATTTGTGTATGGCCTAATTTGTCCGTGTATGCCTTTGATCTTACTAATATCATGTTCGGTTAATGTTTGTGGTGGTAAGTTTAGATCCGATACTGCATAAACATTTCTTAATAGATGGCGCATTCCTTTATTGTGACCACGGATGAAAATATTAAATGTAAAGGCTTTTTCGTTGGCCGACCTACCACCAAACCACTGCACGTTCAAATTAACAGTTTTTCCCCGCACACCAAGCTTTTCTGCTACTTCTCTGTCAAGCATTGTTAAAGATGATCCTTCGTCGAATAATGCAAATATGTCCAGCTAACAGTTTTCTCCAAGCAGAGTAATTGGGAGAATTCTGAAAAGAATTTTGTTACTAGTAGTCGGAGAAGAACATCTTAAAACGTTTTGTGATGACTGGCTGACTGTTGTAGTGTTTTGAGCAAAGGCATATTCATGTAGGAGTGGGTGGTGGCGACGTTGACATCCATATTCGTTGCAGGTTTTTTTTGCGACGTCAGTTGCGTATGCCATGTCCTCCATTAAGGCACGAGAAACAACGATGATGCTTTTTTATTTCATTCCAACGTTCGTTTATTTCAAGATTTTTTAATTTGGCACAGTCGTTTAATCTGTGCTCTTCTTTGCATAATACACATTGCCTTTGTTGTTGTAGTCGGATTTGTTCGGACGCATTCAATAAAACACGCTTTTTGACGTCTTTCTCGCTGTCTTGTATACTATTTATAATTACGGCTACATCGTTAATCCATTTGCTGAAATCAATTATTGTCGGATATGGCTGAATTTTAATTGCTACCCTTGCCCATTCTATCTTTTTGCTCATCGGTAATTTATGAACTAATTCTTCAAGCAGCGTTGGATTGGCGATGTGATGCTACCCGTTTGCTGATTGTAGAATACGGCGAGATTTTTCACCTTTGTGGCGAAAGACACTAGCTTTCCTATATTTTGCTCCCAAATTTATGGCAATTCACGCACACCACGTAACTGGCTTTGTATTAATTGTTCCAGTCTACCATACCTACATCGAAGTTGTTCTACGGCTTCGTTAACATTGTCCGGATGAATTAATAAACACTTCACAGCAAGCGCTGATTGTTTTCAAAATTGGTATAATTATAGGATGTTGTAGATTGCACGTAGGCGGTGTAGAATATTGGCCAGTCCTCCGGTAATCCACTAAACATATGGGGCAAATCTTGTCATTTTCTTGGAACAGAAGAATTGTTTTTTGCCGAAGATAACTGGGAATACACTGATACTGCGCGATGTCGCCGATGTTCTGCTACGCTTGGGTATTTCCCTTATCTGCTGTTATCTGCTGACGTCCCGATTGCACTTAAAGGTGTATTTGTTAATAATGGTACTGCGCTTGCAGCGGCTACACTTGCGGGCAGCATTAAATTCGGATGTGTGTAACAAATCACGTTTTGCGGGAGGACAGTTTGAGCAGAGGTTGTGAGGCTAGACAGAATATGAGGATAAGTGAAAGTTTGCGTTGACGTTTGTATTGTATTTGAAGCGAAGACTACGTTGGCGGTTGCGTTCGCGAGGGCTGTATTTGGCAGAGCACGATGGCAATATAGTGCCCGCCGTTGAAAAAATGGTGGACGTAGTGGCAAAGTTTGTTGTTGGGGCACTAAAGGTTGTATTTGTACTTACATGTGACTTTGATGGCAATGGCGGAATGGGATTTAGTGGCAATGGCGGCCCTGGCGGTTCTCTGGCTTCTGCAGGGTTTAGTAACCCATTGGTAGATTGGGTTTATATTATAGTAGATTGATGCTATATTATCCGAATTATGAGATTGGCTAGCTGTGGCGTTTTGTAGAGCTTTTTGCTTTGACTTTGACATTAAGTACTGCTCTTGGCTAAATATTGTTTAGTTTCCACTTGCTGACGTTTTAGGATTGCAATCTGTTTCTTTAATTCATCAACTTCGGACGTTTTTTCCATTCCGGCATTCGCTGTTTTTTGCCGATGTCAAACTCGGTG
This sequence comes from Haematobia irritans, assembly GCF_050003625.1. NCBI lineage: Eukaryota > Metazoa > Arthropoda > Insecta > Diptera > Muscidae > Haematobia > Haematobia irritans. The sequence continues at coordinate 64,644,338 of NC_134401.1, read as the reverse complement.
GTACTCCTTTCTCGTCTGGCTGATTGTCTTCACCTGTTGCTAGGATTTCAGTTCCAGCGGTTTCGGATTGCAGACGGGGGTTCCGGCGTGGAGAATGTAGCGTTTTCACATAAATTTTTACAATTGACAAACGGCAAAGTACTAATGTCGACAAATTGCAATTAATATAAGAGGGTAGTGAATTTAAAGTCGACAGAATTTATTTCTATTGGAAAAAACAGTTACATAAGTATAAAAAAACTAAAGGTACACAATCACTTCTTACCGCAGATTTTTACTCCTCTCAGTTCAAGCGCCAAATAATTATGCAACTCTTTTATGCAAGTCAGCTTATATGCAGTAGTGTGAGGCAAGAAAAAGAGAAAATGAAGAACTGCGGTACGGGAGACAATGATAATCGATCAATGTTGATGAGTGATCGATAAATTATAATAGGACTTTTCATCACTTTTATATATATATATATATATATATATATATATATATATATATATATATATATATATATATATATATATATATATATATATATATATATATATATATATATATATATATATATATATATATATATATATATATATATATATATATATATATATATATATATATATATATATATATATATATATATATATATATATATATATATATATATATATATATATATATATATATATATATATATATATATATATATATATATATATATATATATATATATATATATATATATATATATATATATATATATATATATATATATATATATATATATATATGTCAATCGCATTGTCTGAGGACATTTTTTCATGTATCGCATCATATGGGGACATTTGCATTGTTCAGGGACAGTCCCCAAACTATCTACATACCCACCGCATTGTTTCGGGACAGTGATAGTTCAGGGTCATTTTTGCAAAATATGTAATTCTATTACCCTTTTACAATTCCGATATGTATTTGTGGTTGTATGGACTCTTTTCCAAAATATCATTTGAATTCAGTACAATAATTCAATTTTAATAATCCTTTCCGCGTGCGATCGTTGCCACTTTTCCTCAAGTTCTAACGCCGTTGTTTATACAGTACCTGATTATATATTATACAGTACCAGCATATTATACAGTACCCAAACATTGTACTGTATCGAAACATTTGGAACTACCATAAACATCGCAATATAATGTCATAAAAAAGGAGTGTTACAAGATTCCGTTTTTGTAAAATATCAAACTAAAAATTTAATCGATTAATAAACATGGATATTGGGTATAACTGGTGCATTCTAAAGAGAAAATATTAAGTAAAAATTTTGCCAAAAATGTTTAATTTGCGAGATATCGATCGTTGAAAATTCAACTATTTTGCCACTTTTTCGAAAAATGGTTGCATTTTTTACAAAATGTACTTTGCCACTTTTTCGAAAAATGGTTGCATTTTTTAAAAAATGTAAGACAAAACATGCATATTGGGAATAACTGGTGCATTCTAAAGAGAAAATATTAAGTAAAAATTTTGCTAAAAATGCTTAGTTTTCGAAACATCGATCTTCGAAAATTTAAATATTTTAGCTCTTAAGAAAAATGGCTGCATTTTTTCCCAAACTTGAAATAAAACTTGAGACAAAACATGCATATTGGGTATATATGGTGCATTCTAAAGAGAAAATATTAAATAAAAATGCTTAGTTTTCGAGATATCGATCGTTGAAAATTCAAATATTTTACCACTTTTTCGAAAAATGGTTGCATTTTTTACAAAATTTAAGACGAAACATGCATATTGAGAATAACTGGTGCATTCTAAAGAGAAAATATTAAGTAAAAATTGTGGTAAAAGTTCTTTATTCTCGAGATATCGATTGTTGAAAATTCAAATATTTTATCACTTTTTTGAAAAATGGTTGCATTTTTTACAAAATTTAAGACAAACCATGCATATTGGGAATAACTGGTGCATTCTAAAGAGTAAATATTAAGTAAAAATTTTGCTACAAATGCTTAGTTGTTGAGATATCGATCGTTAAAAATTCAAATATTTTACCGGTTTCGAAAAATGGCTGCATTTTTTACAAAATATTAGACTAAACATGCATACTGGGTATACATGGTGCATTCTAAAGAGAAAATATTAAGTAAAAATTTTGCTAAAAATGCTTAGTTTTCGAGATATCGATTGTTGAAAATTCAAATATTTTACCACTTTTTCGAAAAATGGTTGCATTTTTTACAAAATTTAAGACAAACCATGCATATTGGGAATAACTGGTGCATTCTAAAGAGAAAATATTAAGTAAAAATTTTGATAAAAATGCTTAGTTTTCGAGATATCGATCGTTGAAAATTCAAATATTTTACCGTTGTTTCGAAAAATGGCTGCATTTTTTACAAAATTTTTGACTAAACATGCATATTGGGTATATATGGTGCATCCTAAATAGAAAATATTAAGTAAAAATTTTGCTAAAAATGTTTAGTTTTCGAGATATAGATGGTTGAAAATTCAAATATTTTACCACTTAAGAAAAATGGCTGCATTTTTTCCAAAACTTGAGAAAAAACATGCACATTGGGTATAACTGGTGCATTCTAAAGAGGAAATATTAAGTAAAAATTTTGCTAAGAATGCTTAGTTTTCGAGATATCGATCGTTGAAAATTCAAATATTTTACCAATTTTTCGAAAAATGGTTGCATTTTTTACAAAATTTTAGACGAAACATGCATATTGGGAATAACTGGTGCATTCTAAAGAGAAAATATTATGTAAAAATTTTGCTAAAAATGTTTAGTTTTCGAGATATCGATCGTTGAAAATTCAAATATTTTACCGTTGTTTCGAAAAATGGCTGCATTTTTTACAAAATTTTTGACTAAACATGCATATTGGGTATATATGGTGCATCCTAAAGAGAAAATATTAAGTAAAAATTTTGTTCAAAATGTTTAGTTTTCGAGATATCGACCGTTGAAAATTCAAATATTTTACCGTTGTTTCGAAAAATGGCTGCATTTTTTACAAAATTTTTGACTAAACATGCATATTGGGTATATATGGTGCATTCTAAAGAGAAAATATTAAGTAAAAATTTTGCTAAAAATGTTTAGTTTTCGAGATATCGATCGTTGAAAATTCAAATATTTTACCACTTTTTCGAAAAATGGTTGCATTTTTTACAAAATTTAAGACAAAACATGCACATTGGGAATAACTGGTGAATTCTAAGGAGAAAATATTAAGTAAAAATTTTGCTCAAAATGTTTAGTTTTCGAGATATCGATCGTTGAAAATTCAAATATTTTACCGTTGTTTCGAAAAATGGCTGCATTTTTTACAAAATTTTTGACTAAACATGCATATTGGGAATAACTGGTGCATTCTAAAGAGAAAATATTATGTAAAAATTTTGCTAAAAATGCTTAGTTTTCGAGATATCTATCGTTGAAAATTCAAATATTTTACCGTTGTTTCGAAAAATGGCTGCATTTTATACAAAATTTTTGACTAAACATGCATATTGGGTATATATGGTGCATTCTAAAGAGAAAATATTAAGTAAAAATTTTGCTAAAAATTCTTAATTCTCGAGATATCGATTGTTGAAAATTCAAATATTTTACCACCTTTTCGAAAAATGATTGCAATTTTTACAGAATTTAAGACGAAACGTGAATATTTGGAATAACTGGTGCATTCTAAAAAGAAAATATTAAGTAAAAATTTTGCTAAAAATGCTTAGTTTTTGAGATATCGATCGTTGAAAATTCAAATATTTTACCACTTTTTCGCAAAATGGTTGCATTTTTTACAAAATTTTAGACGAAACATGCATATTGGGAATAACTGGTGCATTCTAAAGAGAAAATATTATGTAAAAATTTTGCTAAAAATGCTTAGTTTTCGAGATATCTATCGTTGAAAATTCAAATATTTTACCGTTGTTTCGAAAAATGGTTGCATTTTTTACAAAACTTGAGACAAAACATACATATTGGGTTTAAATGGTGCATTATAAAGAGAAAATATTAAGTAAAAATTGTGCTAAAAATGCTTAGTTTTCGAGATATCGATCGTTGAAAATTCAAATATTTTACCGTTCTTTCGAAAAATTGTTGCATTTTTTTACAAAATTTAAGGCGAAACATGCATATTGGGAATAATTGGTGCATTCTTAAGAGACAATATTAAGTAAAAATTTTGCTAAAAATGCTTAATTCTCGAGATATCGATTGTTGAAAATTCAAATATTTTACCACTTTTTCGAAAAATGGTTGCATTTTTTACAAAATTTAAGACAAAACATGTATATTGGGAATAACTGGTGCATTCTAAAGAGAAAATATTAAGTAAAAATTTTCCAAAAAATGCTTAGTTTTCGAGATATCGATCGTTGAATGTTTAAATATTTTAGCACTTAAGAAAAATGGCAGCATTTTTTCCAAAACTTGAAACAAAACTTGAGACAAAACATGCATATTGGGTATATATGGTGCATTCTAAAGAGAAAAAATTAAGTAACAATATTGCTAAAAACGCTTAGTTTTCGAAATGTCTATCGTTGAAAATTCAAATATTTTAGCACTTTCGAAGAATGGTTGCACTTTGTTACATAACTTGAGACAAAGCATACATATTGGGTATATATGGTGCATTATAAAGAGAAAATATTAAGAAAAAATTTTGCTAAAAATGCTTAGTTTACGATATATCGATCGTTTAAAATTCAAATATTTACCACTTTCGAAGAATGTCTGCATTTTTTTACAAAACTTGAGACAAAACATGCATATTGGGTATAACTGGTGCATTCTAAAGAGAAAATATTAAGTAAAAATTTTGCTAGAAATGCTTAATTCTCGAGATATCGACTGTTGAAAATTCCAATATTTTACCACTTTTTCGAAAAATGGTTGCATTTTTACAGAATTTAAGACGAAACATGCATATTGGTGCATTCTAAAGAGAAAATATTAAGCAAAAATTTTGATAAAAATGCTTAACTCTCGAGATATCGATCGTTGAAAATTCAAATATTTTACCACTTTTTCGAAAAATGGTTGCATTTTGTGCAAAATTTAAGACAAAACATGCATATTGGGAATAACTGGTGCATTCTAAAGAGAAAATATTAAGTACAAATTTTTCGAAAAATGGCAAAATTTTAAACTAAACATGCTTATTAGGAATAAATGGTGTATTTGAAAGAGAAAATGTTAAGTACGCATTGTGCTCAAAATGCTTAGTTTTCGAGATATCGATCGTTGAAAATTCAAATATTTTATCACTTTTTCGAAAAATGGTTGCTTTTGTTACAAAATTTAGGATAAAACATTCATACTAAGAATAAATGGTGTATTCTAAACAGAAAATATGAAGTACAAATTTTGCTAAAACTGCTTAGTTTTCGAGATATTGATCGTTGAAAATTCAAATATTTTAACACTTTCGAAGAATGGCTGCATTTTTTTTACAAAACTTGAGTCAGAACATGCATATTGGGTATATATGGTGTTTTCTAAAGTGAAAATGTTAAGTACAAAGTTGGCCCAAAATGCTTAGTTTTCGAGATTTCGATCGTTGAAAATTCAAACATTTTACCATTTTGTTGAAAATTGCTGCATTTTTTTACAAATTTTAAGACTAAACATGCATATTGGGAGTAAATGGTGTATTTTAAAAAGAAAATATTCAGTAAAAATTTTGCTAAAAATGATTAGTTTTCGAGATATCGATTATTAAAAATTTAAATATTTGACCACTTTTTCGAAAAATTGCTGCTTTTTTCCAAATTTAAGACCACAAATGCATATTGGGTATAAATGGTGTTTTCTAACGAGAAAATATTAAGTAAAAATTTTGCTAAAAGTGCTTAGTTTTCGAGATATCGATTGTTGAAAATTCAAATATTTTACCATTGTTTCGAAAAGTGGCTTCATTTTTTACAAAAGTTAAGACCAAATGTGCACATTTTTAGTGCCCAGAATAACAAACAAAAACTGAACAGTAAAAAGCCGTGAGCTAAGCTTCGATCAAGAGGGCAAATAAATTTGATGAATATTTTCGGTTTTAATTATTTCGCGCAGAGGTTTAATGGATGATGACGCGATGGTGACGAATGGTGGTATTGTATTGTTAAGTTGGCATTATCGCGCTAAAATAGCAATGTTTTCAGTGTTACTTTTCTTTAATAATTTATTTTAATGAAAGTAAACATCTTCAATTCTTGCTTTGTGTCACTCCCCACCATGCTATAATAAAATTAGCTAAAATCTTATAATGTTATTCTGCTTTTACAGAATTATTTTTGCTTTTAGCGGCAAAACTCGAATCTTTAGGAATAAAGCATGACTTATTCCTTTTTACTGTTTTGTTTCTTTTTTTAGTCTTGGTACTAGGTTTGGGTTGGCCACCAAAGTATGGTGCCGACGGAAAATTATTGTATTTTCGAAAAAACAATCTTATTTAATGATTGTTCAAATTTGGACGCAATATATGCTTTTTTCAATTAAAATTTCTTTATTTGTCCTGAATTATATATTCTTTATATTGTGTAAGTTGCGTGTTCAAAGTTTTACTTTAATCTGTCAGACACATTTTTTCAGTCATTAATATCCCAACAAAATGAAAATGAACCACATTTTCATGTATCGTTGATGCACAATTTGTTATTAGAAATGTTTAAACACTGCCACATTTCAGCCAAATATTGGTTTTAATGACAAAGAAAACACAAACGGAAGCCAAAGCCGAATGGAGTACGCGTTCAAATTCCGTTAAGATCTGGCAACCTTTAATTTATGTATACAAACCGTTCTGTTTGAGGACATGTCCCAGAAGTAAACGGTACGTAGAGGAGGGACCCCAATTAAAACGATATATAGTTAAATGGATATACCTTAGTATTACGTGGTCATATGGGTAAAAAAACGGGATATATAGGGTAGGGGGAATGGTACGAAGCTATGTATGTAAAAAAAGTTAAAACTTTTTTGTGTCCCCAAACAATGCGATTGACATACATATATATATATATATATATATATATATATATATATATATATATATATATATATATATATATATATATATATATAT